>NW_026047714.1:10000-15000 GCF_023864345.2 Schistocerca serialis cubense | reverse complement strand
CCGTTCTGGGGTAAACGTGAGAAGTCCGAAAGGTCGAACGGGTGAGATTCACGCCCATCCGGCCACTGGCCTCCGCCCTCGGCAGATGGGGCCGGCCGCCCGCGCGGAGCAATTCGCGGCGGGGTCGTGTCCGGTTGCCTTTCCACTCGCCGCGGGGCGGGGCCGTTCCGGTGTGCGGTGGGCCGCACTTCTCCCCTAGTAGGACGTCGCGACCCGCTGGGTGCCGGCCTACGGCCCGGGTGCGCAGCCTGTCCTTCCGCGGGCCTCGGTTCGCGTCTGTTGGGCAGAGCCCCGGTGTCCTGGCTGGCTGCCCGGCGGTATATCTGGAGGAGTCGATTCGCCCCTTTGGGCGCTCGGGCTCCCGGCAAGCGCGCGCGGTTCTTCCCGGATGACGGACCTACCTGGCCCGGCCCCGGACCCGCGCCGCTGTTGGCTCGGGATGCTCTCGGGCGGAATAATCGCTCCCGTCAGCGGCGCTTCAGCTTTGGACAATTTCACGACCCGTCTTGAAACACGGACCAAGGAGTCTAACATGTGCGCGAGTCATTGGGCTGTACGAAACCTAAAGGCGTAATGAAAGTGAAGGTCTCGCCTTGCGCGGGCCGAGGGAGGATGGGGCTTCCCCGCCCTTCACGGGGCGGCGGCCTCCGCACTCCCGGGGCGTCTCGTCCTCATTGCGAGGTGAGGCGCACCTAGAGCGTACACGTTGGGACCCGAAAGATGGTGAACTATGCCTGGCCAGGACGAAGTCAGGGGAAACCCTGATGGAGGTCCGTAGCGATTCTGACGTGCAAATCGATCGTCGGAGCTGGGTATAGGGGCGAAAGACTAATCGAACCATCTAGTAGCTGGTTCCCTCCGAAGTTTCCCTCAGGATAGCTGGTGCTCGTACGAGTCTCATCCGGTAAAGCGAATGATTAGAGGCCTTGGGGCCGAAACGACCTCAACCTATTCTCAAACTTTAAATGGGTGAGATCTCCGGCTTGCTTGATATGCTGAAGCCGCGAGCAAACGACTCGGATCGGAGTGCCAAGTGGGCCACTTTTGGTAAGCAGAACTGGCGCTGTGGGATGAACCAAACGCCGAGTTAAGGCGCCCGAATCGACGCTCATGGGAAACCATGAAAGGCGTTGGTTGCTTAAGACAGCAGGACGGTGGCCATGGAAGTCGGAATCCGCTAAGGAGTGTGTAACAACTCACCTGCCGAAGCAACTAGCCCTGAAAATGGATGGCGCTGAAGCGTCGTGCCTATACTCGGCCGTCAGTCTGGCAGTCATGGCCGGTCCTTGCGGCCGGCCGCGAAGCCCTGACGAGTAGGAGGGTCGCGGCGGTGGGCGCAGAAGGGTCTGGGCGTGAGCCTGCCTGGAGCCGCCGTCGGTGCAGATCTTGGTGGTAGTAGCAAATACTCCAGCGAGGCCCTGGAGGGCTGACGCGGAGAAGGGTTTCGTGTGAACAGCCGTTGCACACGAGTCAGTCGATCCTAAGCCCTAGGAGAAATCCGATGTTGATGGGGGCCGTCATAGCATGATGCGCTTTGTGCTGGCCCCCGTTGGGCGAAAGGGAATCCGGTTCCTATTCCGGAACCCGGCAGCGGAACCGATACAAGTCGGGCCCCTCTTTTAGAGATGCTCGTCGGGGTAACCCAAAAGGACCCGGAGACGCCGTCGGGAGATCGGGGAAGAGTTTTCTTTTCTGCATGAGCGTTCGAGTTCCCTGGAATCCTCTAGCAGGGAGATAGGGTTTGGAACGCGAAGAGCACCGCAGTTGCGGCGGTGTCCCGATCTTCCCCTCGGACCTTGAAAATCCGGGAGAGGGCCACGTGGAGGTGTCGCGCCGGTTCGTACCCATATCCGCAGCAGGTCTCCAAGGTGAAGAGCCTCTAGTCGATAGAATAATGTAGGTAAGGGAAGTCGGCAAATTGGATCCGTAACTTCGGGATAAGGATTGGCTCTGAGGATCGGGGCGTGTCGGGCTTGGTCGGGAAGTGGGTCAGCGCTAACGTGCCGGGCCTGGGCGAGGTGAGTGCCGTAGGGGTGCCGGTAAGTGCGGGCGTTTAGCGCGGGCGTGGTCTGCTCTCGCCGTTGGTCGGCCTCGTGCTGGCCGGCGGTGCAGGATGCGCGCGCCTGCGCGGCGTTCGCGCCCCGGTGCTTCAACCTGCGTGCAGGATCCGAGCTCGGTCCCGTGCCTTGGCCTCCCACGGATCTTCCTTGCTGCGAGGCCGCGTCCGCCTTAGCGTGCTCCTCCGGGGGCGCGCGGGTGCGCGGATTCTCTTCGGCCGCCATTCAACGATCAACTCAGAACTGGCACGGACTGGGGGAATCCGACTGTCTAATTAAAACAAAGCATTGCGATGGCCCTAGCGGGTGTTGACGCAATGTGATTTCTGCCCAGTGCTCTGAATGTCAACGTGAAGAAATTCAAGCAAGCGCGGGTAAACGGCGGGAGTAACTATGACTCTCTTAAGGTGGCCAAGTGGCGGCGGTGTGGCTGCATCCGGACTTGGCTTTTCGAAGTGCGGTCTTGATGTAGTCGTGCTGCTGCTGCGAGGTGCCTTCCTTGGGTTATAGTTACAGGGAGAGTGATGCGCAATACATGGGCCTAGCCCTCTTAGCCTCTCCTCTCCTGCGGTCTTCTCCCCTTCTCGTGGGCCCGCTGATTTTCGCAGAGTGGAAGACCGCACCAGGGGCTTGGGGGGGTTACCAGCCCCCCCTCGCATTATCCCTTTTTTAGTTGGGGGCAGTAACCAGAGAATAAGTGGTGGCCCTTCCGCTGAAGGTGCCACCCCAACTCCCCCAGCACCTAGCCGGCCAACCGGCCGTGCCGAAAATCTTGTAACTTTTGCAGCAGTATACGCCTGTAGTGAGTGCCACCGCAGCTTCACCACCAAGAATGGTCTCGGGGTCCATCGCCGCCGCCAACATCTTGCGGCCGCCAACGCGGAGATCGTGACGGAGAGGCATCGCGCGAGGTGGACGGAGGAAGAAGTCCTGTCGCTCGCCAAGGCAGAGGCCGAACTGTTCCTCGAGAGGGACGCCCGGTTCTTCTTTGTAAATCAAGAACTCATCAGGATGTTCCCCGACCGAACGCTTGAGGCAATCAAGTGCCGACGGCGGCAAGCTGCCCACAAGCAGCTTGTCCGCCAGTTCATGGAGGCGCTTGAGATCGGTCGGGGGGAAGAGCCGGCGTCCCGCGGGGGAGCAGCGAGCCCGCTGCCTGACGCGGGCGAGGCCGCTGCGCCGCCCGTCGACGCAGCCGAGGACTTCGCGGCCGACACCACCGGGCCGCCGCCGGAGGGGCCGACTGACGCCGCCATCTGGGAGCATCTGGCGGGGCTACCTGCTTCCGCCCAGCGTTTCTCTGCCCTGGATCGAGTCATAGGTCTGGGGCGGGGCACGCCGCCCGATGTCATCCTGGGCATGCTCCCGGATGCCCTTGCGTCGGTCGGGTCCAGAGGGGAGAGATCGATCACCAGGACACAGCGGCCGCGCCAACCATCGAAGCGGCCGCCTGCCGCGCCGCCGACGCAGAAGCGCAAGCGGCGCCGCTGGGAATACGCGAGAACGCAGGATGCCTTCCGACGGTCGCGTGCACGTTGCGTGCGCGGCCTCTTGGATGGCACCCTGCTCCAGCCGCCACCTGCCATCCCTGGTCTGCTGGACTTCTGGGCGGACCTCTTCACTAAGAAGCCCGTCTCCACCGCGGGCTTCATTCGTGACCGCCTCCTTCCGCACTCGGAGCCTGTCGCTCTTGAGTGCCTATGGGGGCCGGTCACACATGAGGAGGTCGTCGCCGCGTTGCCGCCCAGGGGATCAGCAGCTGGGCCGGACGGCCTTACCCCAGCGGAGTTGCGGCGCCTGCCGCACGAAGTCCTGGTGAAAGTGATGAATCTCTTCCTTCTGGCCCGCGCCCTTCCGGAACGCCTGCTTCGCGCGCGGACGTCCCTTCTCCCGAAAACGGCTGCACCAACATCCCCCGCTGACTTTCGCCCCATTACGGTCTGCTCGGTGTTGGCGCGGACCTTTCACAAGGTTCTCGCGTCACGCCTGATGCGCGCTTGTGCTGTGGACGAACGTCAGCGGGCATTCATCCCTCGGGATGGGATGTTGGAAAACACTTTCATCCTGGACACTGCTCTCACCGACGCAGTTCGCTCCTGCCGCTCTGTCTTTGTGGCATCGATCGATGTATCTAAGGCATTCGATTCGGTGGATCATGCTGCCCTTCGCCCCGTGCTGAAGGCGCATGGCCTACCGGATTGCTTTGTCGAGTATGTCGAGCGGTGCTACGAGGGCAGCACGACAGTGATAGCGGACGGCGCCGGCGTGGGCGTGTCTGTGCAGCCAGCACGGGGCGTTCGCCAGGGCGATCCCCTCTCCCCCCTCCTGTTCAACTTTGCGGTGGACTACGTTTTAGGCCAACTGCCCTCCCACATCGGAGCTCGGATCCTCGGTCGCAGAGTCAACGCTGCGGCCTTTGCAGATGACGTCTTGCTGTTTGCAGCGACCCCGAGGGGCTTGCAGTCCCTCATCGACGCAGCTACCGCAGCCCTCGCCCACCTAGGGCTGCAGATCAACGCCCGGAAGTGTTTCACCCTCGCCTTAGTCGCGTCAGGGCGCGAGAAGAAGGTGAAGGTGGACAGCAATGTCACCTTCACGGCAGGCAATACCACCATGCCTGCCCTGCGTGTGGGTGAAACCTTCCGGTACCTGGGGCTGCAATTCTCCACGGCGGGTCGCTGTGTCTTCAATCCACGTCGTCACCTGGTGGAGCAGCTTGACGTCATCTCCCGAGCTCCGCTGAAGCCGCAACAGCGCCTCCACGCTCTCACCAACGTGCTTCTCCCTGGCCTGTACCACGGGCTGGCCCTCAGCCGCACCCGGGTGGGTGCATTGAAGTCGGCCGACGTCACCATCCGGGCCGCCGTCAGGAGATGGTTCCGCCTTCCGGCGGACACCCCCCTGGGATACTTCCACGCTCCTGTTGCCCAGGGGGGCCTCGGC
>NW_026047714.1:0-5000 GCF_023864345.2 Schistocerca serialis cubense | reverse complement strand
TACCTTAACCTAACCTACGTTGTACCTTAACCTAACCTACGTTGTACCTTAACCTAACCTACGTTGTACCTTAACCTAACCTACGTTGTGCCTTAACCTAACCTACGTTGTGCCTTAACCTAACCTACGTTGTGCCTTAACCTAACCTACGTTGTGCCTTAACCTAACCTACGTTGTGCCTTAACCTAACCTACGTTGTGCCTTAACCTAACCTACGTTGTGCCTTAACCTAACCTATGTTGTGCCTTAACCTAACCTATGTTGTGCCTTAACCTAACCTATGTTGTGCCTTAACCTAACCTATGTTGTGCCTTAACCTAACCTATGTTGTGCCTTAACCTAACCTATGTTGTGCCTTAACCTAACCTATGTTGTGCCTTAACCTAACCTATGTTGTGCCTTAACCTAACCTATGTTGTGCCTTAACCTAACCTATGTTGTGCCTTAACCTAACCTATGTTGTGCCTTAACCTAACCTATGTTGTGCCTTAACCTAACCTATGTTGTGCCTTAACCTAACCTACGTTGTGCCTTAACCTAACCTACGTTGTGCCTTAACCTAACCTACGTTGTGCCTTAACCTAACCTACGTTGTGCCTTAACCTAACCTACGTTGTGCCTTAACCTAACCTACGTTGTGCCTTAACCTAACCTACGTTGTGCCTTAACCTAACCTACGTTGTGCCTTAACCTAACCTACGTTGTGCCTTAACCTAACCTATGTTGTGCCTTAACCTAACCTATGTTGTGCCTTAACCTAACCTATGTTGTGCCTTAACCTAACCTATGTTGTGCCTTAACCTAACCTATGTTGTGCCTTAACCTAACCTATGTTGTGCCTTAACCTAACCTATGTTGTGCCTTAACCTAACCTATGTTGTGCCTTAACCTAACCTATGTTGTGCCTTAACCTAACCTATGTTGTGCCTTAACCTAACCTATGTTGTGCCTTAACCTAACCTATGTTGTGCCTTAACCTAACCTACGTTGTGCCTTAACCTAACCTACGTTGTGCCTTAACCTAACCCATATTGTACCTTAACCTAACCCATATTGTACCTTAACCTAACCCATATTGTACCTTAACCTAACCCATATTGTACCTTAACCTAACCCATATTGTACCTTAACGTAACCTAATTTGTGCCTTAACGTAACCTAATTTGTGCCTTAACGTAACCTAATTTGTGCCTTAACGTAACCTAATTTGTGCCTTAACGTAACCTAATTTGTGCCTTAACGTAACCTAATTTGTGCCTTAACGTAACCTAATTTGTGCCTTAACGTAACCTAATTTGTGCCTTAACGTAACCTAATTTGTGCCTTAACGTAACCTAATTTGTGCCTTAACGTAACCTAATTTGTGCCTTAACGTAACCTAATTTGTGCCTTAACGTAACCTAATTTGTGCCTTAACGTAACCTAATTTGTGCCTTAACGTAACCTAATTTGTGCCTTAACGTAACCTAATTTGTGCCTTAACGTAACCCATGTTGTGCCTTAACGTAACCCATGTTGTGCCTTAACGTAACCCAATTTGTGCCTTAACGTAACCCATGTTGTGCCTTAACCTAACCTATATTGTGCCTCAACCTAACCTATATTGCGCCTTAACCTGACGCACGTTGTCGCTGAACCTGCTCTGTAATTGTTATGCAACTCGTTAAATTAGTGTAGTGTTGCCTAACCGCAACCCTCGCAATATAGTTCGCTATTCGCACTGCCCGGTCCCCTGTGTATCGCGTCATGTTAAACACCTTGCAGGTGTTGCTGACTTTCCACATGCTCCTGCTATACACTGTAATGTGGATAGCAGCAGGACGTACATGCCCCCCCCCTTCCCCCCTGCCTTCGCAAGCTGGTCGTTGAGAAGTTTGCATGTTCAATGCCCTTCGCATGCCGACGTACTCAGCCTACGTTGTGGTACGGCCTGTCACCTGTCCGCCGATGTACGCAAAACCCACAAACTGTACTGCACATTGGTCCGTATGTACTGAATGATACATCGTGGCACATGTGTGACCGTACGACGACTGCGCCTAGCAACGGCAGACCATACAGTCCAAATATTGTGCACGCAGCTACGTGTCGTCTCCCTATAAGAGCTGGATTGCAGTGTGGTACGCCATTCAGACGTGTGGGAGGAACGGACGCCCTGGATGGCGATCAGCATGAGCAGTCTGTTGATGTAGTGGAGCGTGTATTCGGACGTAGTCGTCTCTTCTCACACACCGTGATAGCATGTTGCACCGCGTTCCACATCTGCGACATCCTGCAGAGGCCGGCTGACAGTCGTTCGCGCAATGGACACCGCATACGTACGGGGGCTACCTTCCACGTGTTCTCGAGGCGTGCACATGTTGTTGCGTCTATGTGGGCAGACGTAGTGTGTTGTGACACCTGACACAGGCATGCAATACTCGTTGCAAATGGCGATGGACGTCTACGTTTGCTGGTGACGTTACGCAAATGAACAACAGGTAACCCGTTGTGGTGCGGTTGTTCTCGCTAGAGGTGAATCAGTGTTGGCGACGATCGGTCGAGCTATTAACCGGTTGTTTCAGGGATACCCACCATGCCCACGAACGTGAAAGGGGACCCACCATGCCCACGAACGCGAAAGGGGATCTGGGTGTGAGGCGATACGCGGCGGTGGCTGGGTGGGACCGTCCCCGGCCGGTGAGGGGGGGCCGCCCGGCGTGCTGGCAGCGCGGTGCGTGGGCGCACGCGCTACAGCCGGCTGGTGGGGGCGGCCAGTGGCAGGCGCGCCGGCCGACGGACGCGGCAGGCGGCGCAGCTGCGCGCCGGCGCCCCCTGCTCGCGGCGCCTTGCGGCCAAAGTAGGTCCTCGCGGGCCCGGTGCGAAGCGCGGTGGCCATCTGCAGTGTGCTGGTCCGATTGAGGACTGTGTGCGCTGAGGATGCGCCGCCGCCCGGCGCTCGGCGCCGCGACGCCGTCTGCTGCTCGGTCGCCCCAGCGGTTCTCGCAGGTGGTTTGTATCGCAGCTGTGCGGACGTGTTGGCGCGTGCGCTGTGCTGGGAGAGTTCGCTTCGGCACCCAAGTGGGGCTTTTGTCCTTCTGTGGCGCTGGCGTTGGAGCTGCCGGTCACCGTAGGTGGCGCGTGTTGTCTCCCGCCGGCAATGCCACGACAGCACGCTCCCGGGCCTCTGTCGGCAGCGGCAAGCTCAGTTGGGAGCACGGGTGGTCGCACCTAAAGCGTCTACTCGCCTAACTCCGGGCGATTGCGCCTCTCTCGAACCCGACCAAGTACTTAGGACGGCGCTGCGCGCCGCCGGGACCTGAGAGGGTTTCGAGGTGTGTTGTGCAGGGGAGCTCAGCCTCCTCCTGTTTGCAGAATAATTGAGCGGACGCTTGCGTGTTCGCGCGGGCCCCCGGGACACACTCCCGGGCGGCCGGCTGCTCAGCTCTAGTTGACGCAGCTCCCTGGTTGATCCTGCCAGTAGTCATATGCTTGTCTCAAAGATTAAGCCATGCATGTCTCAGTACAAGCCGCATTAAGGTGAAACCGCGAATGGCTCATTAAATCAGTTATGGTTCCTTAGATCGTACCCACGTTACTTGGATAACTGTGGTAATTCTAGAGCTAATACATGCAAACAGAGTCCCGACCAGAGATGGAAGGGACGCTTTTATTAGATCAAAACCAATCGGTCGGCTCGTCCGGTCCGTTTGCCTTGGTGACTCTGAATAACTTTGGGCTGATCGCACGGTCCTCGTACCGGCGACGCATCTTTCAAATGTCTGCCTTATCAACTGTCGATGGTAGGTTCTGCGCCTACCATGGTTGTAACGGGTAACGGGGAATCAGGGTTCGATTCCGGAGAGGGAGCCTGAGAAACGGCTACCACATCCAAGGAAGGCAGCAGGCGCGCAAATTACCCACTCCCGGCACGGGGAGGTAGTGACGAAAAATAACGATACGGGACTCATCCGAGGCCCCGTAATCGGAATGAGTACACTTTAAATCCTTTAACGAGTATCTATTGGAGGGCAAGTCTGGTGCCAGCAGCCGCGGTAATTCCAGCTCCAATAGCGTATATTAAAGTTGTTGCGGTTAAAAAGCTCGTAGTTGGATTTGTGTCCCACGCTGTTGGTTCACCGCCCGTCGGTGTTTAACTGGCATGTATCGTGGGACGTCCTGCCGGTGGGGCGAGCCGAAGGCGTGCGACCGCCTCGTGCGTGCTCGTGCGTCCCGAGGCGGACCCCGTTGAAATCCTACCAGGGTGCTCTTTATTGAGTGTCTCGGTGGGCCGGCACGTTTACTTTGAACAAATTAGAGTGCTTAAAGCAGGCAAGCCCGCCTGAATACTGTGTGCATGGAATAATGGAATAGGACCTCGGTTCTATTTTGTTGGTTTTCGGAACCCGAGGTAATGATTAATAGGGACAGGCGGGGGCATTCGTATTGCGACGTTAGAGGTGAAATTCTTGGATCGTCGCAAGACGAACAGAAGCGAAAGCATTTGCCAAGTATGTTTTCATTAATCAAGAACGAAAGTTAGAGGTTCGAAGGCGATCAGATACCGCCCTAGTTCTAACCATAAACGATGCCAGCCAGCGATCCGCCGCAGTTCCTCCGATGACTCGGCGGGCAGCCTCCGGGAAACCAAAGCTTTTGGGTTCCGGGGAAGTATGGTTGCAAAGCTGAAACTTAAAGGAATTGACGGAAGGGCACCACCAGGAGTGGAGCCTGCGGCTTAATTTGACTCAACACGGAAACCTCACCAGGCCCGGACACCGGAAGGATTGACAGATTGATAGCTCTTTCTTGATTCGGTGGGTGGTGGTGCATGGCCGTTCTTAGTTGGTGGAGCGATTTGTCTGGTTAATTCCGATAACGAACGAGACTCTAGCCTGCTAACTAGTCGCGTGACATCCTTCGTGCTGTCAGCGATTACTTTTCTTCTTAGAGGGACAGGCGGCTTCTAGCCGCACGAGATTGAGCAATAACAGGTCTGTGATGCCCTTAGATGTTCTGGG
>NW_026047713.1:45000-52500 GCF_023864345.2 Schistocerca serialis cubense | reverse complement strand
TCTTAAGCAACCAACGCCTTTCATGGTTTCCCATGAGCGTCGATTCGGGCGCCTTAACTCGGCGTTTGGTTCATCCCACAGCGCCAGTTCTGCTTACCAAAAGTGGCCCACTTGGCACTCCGATCCGAGTCGTTTGCTCGCGGCTTCAGCATATCAAGCAAGCCGGAGATCTCACCCATTTAAAGTTTGAGAATAGGTTGAGGTCGTTTCGGCCCCAAGGCCTCTAATCATTCGCTTTACCGGATGAGACTCGTACGAGCACCAGCTATCCTGAGGGAAACTTCGGAGGGAACCAGCTACTAGATGGTTCGATTAGTCTTTCGCCCCTATACCCAGCTCCGACGATCGATTTGCACGTCAGAATCGCTACGGACCTCCATCAGGGTTTCCCCTGACTTCGTCCTGGCCAGGCATAGTTCACCATCTTTCGGGTCCCAACGTGTACGCTCTAGGTGCGCCTCACCTCGCAATGAGGACGAGACGCCCCGGGAGTGCGGAGGCCGCCGCCCCGTGAAGGGCGGGGAAGCCCCATCCTCCCTCGGCCCGCGCAAGGCGAGACCTTCACTTTCATTACGCCTTTAGGTTTCGTACAGCCCAATGACTCGCGCACATGTTAGACTCCTTGGTCCGTGTTTCAAGACGGGTCGTGAAATTGTCCAAAGCTGAAGCGCCGCTGACGGGAGCGATTATTCCGCCCGAGAGCATCCCGAGCCAACAGCGGCGCGGGTCCGGGGCCGGGCCAGGTAGGTCCGTCATCCGGGAAGAACCGCGCGCGCTTGCCGGGAGCCCGAGCGCCCAAAGGGGCGAATCGACTCCTCCAGATATACCGCCGGGCAGCCAGCCAGGACACCGGGGCTCTGCCCAACAGACGCGAACCGAGGCCCGCGGAAGGACAGGCTGCGCACCCGGGCCGTAGGCCGGCACCCAGCGGGTCGCGACGTCCTACTAGGGGAGAAGTGCGGCCCACCGCACACCGGAACGGCCCCGCCCCGCGGCGAGTGGAAAGGCAACCGGACACGACCCCGCCGCGAATTGCTCCGCGCGGGCGGCCGGCCCCATCTGCCGAGGGCGGAGGCCAGTGGCCGGATGGGCGTGAATCTCACCCGTTCGACCTTTCGGACTTCTCACGTTTACCCCAGAACGGTTTCACGTACTTTTGAACTCTCTCTTCAAAGTTCTTTTCAACTTTCCCTCACGGTACTTGTTCGCTATCGGTCTCGTGGTCATATTTAGTCTCAGATGGAGTTTACCACCCACTTGGAGCTGCACTCTCAAGCAACCCGACTCGAAGGAGAGGTCCCGCCGACGCTCGCACCGGCCGCTACGGGCCTGGCACCCTCTACGGGCCGTGGCCTCATTCAAGTTGGACTTGGGCTCGGCGCGAGGCGTCGGGGTAGTGGACCCTCCCAAACACCACATGCCACGACAGGCGGCAGCCTGCGGGGTTCGGTGCTGGACTCTTCCCTGTTCGCTCGCCGCTACTGGGGGAATCCTTGTTAGTTTCTTTTCCTCCGCTTAGTAATATGCTTAAATTCAGCGGGTAGTCTCGCCTGCTCTGAGGTCGTTGTACGAGGTGTCGCACGCCACACCGCCAGCCGGCTGTGCACGCTACCGAGTAAGTACCGGTATGCGAACCGCCAGGCGACGGGCGCGCATCGCACGTTTAAGGAGACGCGGCCGGCCCCACAGGCGGCCACGACACTCCCAGGTCTGCGAAGCGGGGCAAACGCCGCGCGCTTCAGTATACGTAGCCGACCCTCAGCCAGACGTGGCCCGGGAACGGAATCCATGGACCGCAATGTGCGTTCGAAACGTCGATGTTCATGTGTCCTGCAGTTCACATGTCGACGCGCAATTTGCTGCGTTCTTCATCGACCCACGAGCCGAGTGATCCACCGTCCTGGGTGATCTTTTCATAGTTTCCACCATCTCTTTCGAGACAGTTGCATAGGCGGGACTGAGGCGTGTGGCGGCCCTGTTCCAGCGTTCAGTGTCCAACGGCCTCACGGCCGATGGGCGTCGTACGGCTCCACACCGGAGCGGACAGGCAGTCGGGCGAAAGTCATTCAAAACCGGCGCCAGGCGCCAGGTGCCGCAGGCCAGCCGCTCCAGCGCTTCAGCGCTCGTACCACACAACATTGCCGTTAGTTTTGAGACGAACGCGTGGTTCCGCACGCGGCGCACGGCTACTGCGAGCCGTACAGGTAGCTGCGTGTTGCGCGACACGACACGCACATCGAAAGACATGCAGTCTAGTCGGTAATGATCCTTCCGCAGGTTCACCTACGGAAACCTTGTTACGACTTTTACTTCCTCTAAATGATCAAGTTTGGTCATCTTTCCGGTAGCATCGGCAACGACAGAGTCAATGCCGCGTACCAGTCCGAAGACCTCACTAAATCATTCAATCGGTAGTAGCGACGGGCGGTGTGTACAAAGGGCAGGGACGTAATCAACGCGAGCTTATGACTCGCGCTTACTGGGAATTCCTCGTTCATGGGGAACAATTGCAAGCCCCAATCCCTAGCACGAAGGAGGTTCAGCGGGTTACCCCGACCTTTCGGCCTAGGAAGACACGCTGATTCCTTCAGTGTAGCGCGCGTGCGGCCCAGAACATCTAAGGGCATCACAGACCTGTTATTGCTCAATCTCGTGCGGCTAGAAGCCGCCTGTCCCTCTAAGAAGAAAAGTAATCGCTGACAGCACGAAGGATGTCACGCGACTAGTTAGCAGGCTAGAGTCTCGTTCGTTATCGGAATTAACCAGACAAATCGCTCCACCAACTAAGAACGGCCATGCACCACCACCCACCGAATCAAGAAAGAGCTATCAATCTGTCAATCCTTCCGGTGTCCGGGCCTGGTGAGGTTTCCCGTGTTGAGTCAAATTAAGCCGCAGGCTCCACTCCTGGTGGTGCCCTTCCGTCAATTCCTTTAAGTTTCAGCTTTGCAACCATACTTCCCCCGGAACCCAAAAGCTTTGGTTTCCCGGAGGCTGCCCGCCGAGTCATCGGAGGAACTGCGGCGGATCGCTGGCTGGCATCGTTTATGGTTAGAACTAGGGCGGTATCTGATCGCCTTCGAACCTCTAACTTTCGTTCTTGATTAATGAAAACATACTTGGCAAATGCTTTCGCTTCTGTTCGTCTTGCGACGATCCAAGAATTTCACCTCTAACGTCGCAATACGAATGCCCCCGCCTGTCCCTATTAATCATTACCTCGGGTTCCGAAAACCAACAAAATAGAACCGAGGTCCTATTCCATTATTCCATGCACACAGTATTCAGGCGGGCTTGCCTGCTTTAAGCACTCTAATTTGTTCAAAGTAAACGTGCCGGCCCACCGAGACACTCAATAAAGAGCACCCTGGTAGGATTTCAACGGGGTCCGCCTCGGGACGCACGAGCACGCACGAGGCGGTCGCACGCCTTCGGCTCGCCCCACCGGCAGGACGTCCCACGATACATGCCAGTTAAACACCGACGGGCGGTGAACCAACAGCGTGGGACACAAATCCAACTACGAGCTTTTTAACCGCAACAACTTTAATATACGCTATTGGAGCTGGAATTACCGCGGCTGCTGGCACCAGACTTGCCCTCCAATAGATACTCGTTAAAGGATTTAAAGTGTACTCATTCCGATTACGGGGCCTCGGATGAGTCCCGTATCGTTATTTTTCGTCACTACCTCCCCGTGCCGGGAGTGGGTAATTTGCGCGCCTGCTGCCTTCCTTGGATGTGGTAGCCGTTTCTCAGGCTCCCTCTCCGGAATCGAACCCTGATTCCCCGTTACCCGTTACAACCATGGTAGGCGCAGAACCTACCATCGACAGTTGATAAGGCAGACATTTGAAAGATGCGTCGCCGGTACGAGGACCGTGCGATCAGCCCAAAGTTATTCAGAGTCACCAAGGCAAACGGACCGGACGAGCCGACCGATTGGTTTTGATCTAATAAAAGCGTCCCTTCCATCTCTGGTCGGGACTCTGTTTGCATGTATTAGCTCTAGAATTACCACAGTTATCCAAGTAACGTGGGTACGATCTAAGGAACCATAACTGATTTAATGAGCCATTCGCGGTTTCACCTTAATGCGGCTTGTACTGAGACATGCATGGCTTAATCTTTGAGACAAGCATATGACTACTGGCAGGATCAACCAGGGAGCTGCGTCAACTAGAGCTGAGCAGCCGGCCGCCCGGGAGTGTGTCCCGGGGGCCCGCGCGAACACGCAAGCGTCCGCTCAATTATTCTGCAAACAGGAGGAGGCTGAGCTCCCCTGCACAACACACCTCGAAACCCTCTCAGGTCCCGGCGGCGCGCAGCGCCGTCCTAAGTACTTGGTCGGGTTCGAGAGAGGCGCAATCGCCCGGAGTTAGGCGAGTAGACGCTTTAGGTGCGACCACCCGTGCTCCCAACTGAGCTTGCCGCTGCCGACAGAGGCCCGGGAGCGTGCTGTCGTGGCATTGCCGGCGGGAGACAACACGCGCCACCTACGGTGACCGGCAGCTCCAACGCCAGCGCCACAGAAGGACAAAAGCCCCACTTGGGTGCCGAAGCGAACTCTCCCAGCACAGCGCACGCGCCAACACGTCCGCACAGCTGCGATACAAACCACCTGCGAGAACCGCTGGGGCGACCGAGCAGCAGACGGCGTCGCGGCGCCGAGCGCCGGGCGGCGGCGCATCCTCAGCGCACACAGTCCTCAATCGGACCAGCACACTGCAGATGGCCACCGCGCTTCGCACCGGGCCCGCGAGGACCTACTTTGGCCGCAAGGCGCCGCGAGCAGGGGGCGCCGGCGCGCAGCTGCGCCGCCTGCCGCGTCCGTCGGCCGGCGCGCCTGCCACTGGCCGCCCCCACCAGCCGGCTGTAGCGCGTGCGCCCACGCACCGCGCTGCCAGCACGCCGGGCGGCCCCCCCTCACCGGCCGGGGACGGTCCCACCCAGCCACCGCCGCGTATCGCCTCACACCCAGATCCCCTTTCGCGTTCGTGGGCATGGTGGGTCCCCTTTCACGTTCGTGGGCATGGTGGGTATCCCTGAAACAACCGGTTAATAGCTCGACCGATCGTCGCCAACACTGATTCACCTCTAGCGAGAACAACCGCACCACAACGGGTTACCTGTTGTTCATTTGCGTAACGTCACCAGCAAACGTAGACGTCCATCGCCATTTGCAACGAGTATTGCATGCCTGTGTCAGGTGTCACAACACACTACGTCTGCCCACATAGACGCAACAACATGTGCACGCCTCGAGAACACGTGGAAGGTAGCCCCCGTACGTATGCGGTGTCCATTGCGCGAACGACTGTCAGCCGGCCTCTGCAGGATGTCGCAGATGTGGAACGCGGTGCAACATGCTATCACGGTGTGTGAGAAGAGACGACTACGTCCGAATACACGCTCCACTACATCAACAGACTGCTCATGCTGATCGCCATCCAGGGCGTCCGTTCCTCCCACACGTCTGAATGGCGTACCACACTGCAATCCAGCTCTTATAGGGAGACGACACGTAGCTGCGTGCACAATATTTGGACTGTATGGTCTGCCGTTGCTAGGCGCAGTCGTCGTACGGTCACACATGTGCCACGATGTATCATTCAGTACATACGGACCAATGTGCAGTACAGTTTGTGGGTTTTGCGTACATCGGCGGACAGGTGACAGGCCGTACCACAACGTAGGCTGAGTACGTCGGCATGCGAAGGGCATTGAACATGCAAACTTCTCAACGACCAGCTTGCGAAGGCAGGGGGGAAGGGGGGGGGGCATGTACGTCCTGCTGCTATCCACATTACAGTGTATAGCAGGAGCATGTGGAAAGTCAGCAACACCTGCAAGGTGTTTAACATGACGCGATACACAGGGGACCGGGCAGTGCGAATAGCGAACTATATTGCGAGGGTTGCGGTTAGGCAACACTACACTAATTTAACGAGTTGCATAACAATTACAGAGCAGGTTCAGCGACAACGTGCGTCAGGTTAAGGCGCAATATAGGTTAGGTTGAGGCACAATATAGGTTAGGTTAAGGCACAACATGGGTTACGTTAAGGCACAAATTGGGTTACGTTAAGGCACAACATGGGTTACGTTAAGGCACAACATGGGTTACGTTAAGGCACAAATTAGGTTACGTTAAGGCACAAATTAGGTTACGTTAAGGCACAAATTAGGTTACGTTAAGGCACAAATTAGGTTACGTTAAGGCACAAATTAGGTTACGTTAAGGCACAAATTAGGTTACGTTAAGGCACAAATTAGGTTACGTTAAGGCACAAATTAGGTTACGTTAAGGCACAAATTAGGTTACGTTAAGGCACAAATTAGGTTACGTTAAGGCACAAATTAGGTTACGTTAAGGCACAAATTAGGTTACGTTAAGGCACAAATTAGGTTACGTTAAGGCACAAATTAGGTTACGTTAAGGCACAAATTAGGTTACGTTAAGGCACAAATTAGGTTACGTTAAGGCACAAATTAGGTTACGTTAAGGCACAAATTAGGTTACGTTAAGGCACAAATTAGGTTACGTTAAGGCACAAATTAGGTTACGTTAAGGCACAAATTAGGTTACGTTAAGGCACAAATTAGGTTACGTTAAGGCACAAATTAGGTTACGTTAAGGTACAATATGGGTTAGGTTAAGGTACAATATGGGTTAGGTTAAGGTACAATATGGGTTAGGTTAAGGTACAATATGGGTTAGGTTAAGGTACAATATGGGTTAGGTTAAGGCACAACGTAGGTTAGGTTAAGGCACAACATAGGTTAGGTTAAGGCACAACATAGGTTAGGTTAAGGCACAACATAGGTTAGGTTAAGGCACAACATAGGTTAGGTTAAGGCACAACATAGGTTAGGTTAAGGCACAACATAGGTTAGGTTAAGGCACAACATAGGTTAGGTTAAGGCACAACATAGGTTAGGTTAAGGCACAACATAGGTTAGGTTAAGGCACAACATAGGTTAGGTTAAGGCACAACGTAGGTTAGGTTAAGGCACAACGTAGGTTAGGTTAAGGCACAACGTAGGTTAGGTTAAGGCACAACGTAGGTTAGGTTAAGGCACAACGTAGGTTAGGTTAAGGCACAACGTAGGTTAGGTTAAGGCACAACGTAGGTTAGGTTAAGGCACAACGTAGGTTAGGTTAAGGCACAACGTAGGTTAGGTTAAGGCACAACGTAGGTTAGGTTAAGGCACAACGTAGGTTAGGTTAAGGCACAACGTAGGTTAGGTTAAGGCACAACGTAGGTTAGGTTAAGGCACAACGTAGGTTAGGTTAAGGCACAACGTAGGTTAGGTTAAGGCACAACGTAGGTTAGGTTAAGGCACAACGTAGGTTAGGTTAAGGCACAACGTAGGTTAGGTTAAGGCACAACGTAGGTTAGGTTAAGGCACAACGTAGGTTAGGTTAAGGCACAACGTAGGTTAGGTTAAGGCACAACGTAGGTTAGGTTAAGGCACAACGTAGGTTAGGTTAAGGCA
>NW_026047713.1:37500-40000 GCF_023864345.2 Schistocerca serialis cubense | reverse complement strand
ACGTGGTTGGCGGTCTCCACGGCCTGGCACCCCGCGCGGCATCTGGTGTCCGCCTCCCGCCCGCGACTGCGCCGTGCCTTCGTAGGGAAGGCGTTGATGCGGGCGCGGAGGGCGTCGATGTAGTCACGCCCAGATAGCAGGCGACTGGTGTCGGCGACCCACTGATGTTGGCCACTGACGGCGGCAGAGGATGACAGCGCCGCACCGTCAATGGCGATGTGTAGGCGCGCCGCCCACATTTCCCCAACCTGCGTTGACGATTTGAGGAGGTGGCCCTCCCACATTAGGTGGCGCTCCAGCACCTCGATCTCACGCTGCACCTCATCCATGCCTGCACCGTCGCAGGCTGGCCCTATTTTCTTCAGCGCCAGGAGACGGGACCGACGAAGCGTCGGACCCATCCATCGGCAAGATGGGATGCCGAGGCCCCCCTGGGCAACAGTTAAGAGAGTCATAGTTACTCCCGCCGTTTACCCGCGCTTGCTTGAATTTCTTCACGTTGACATTCAGAGCACTGGGCAGAAATCACATTGCGTCAACACCCGCTAGGGCCATCGCAATGCTTTGTTTTAATTAGACAGTCGGATTCCCCCAGTCCGTGCCAGTTCTGAGTTGATCGTTGAATGGCGGCCGAAGAGAATCCGCGCACCCGCGCGCCCCCGGAGGAGCACGCTAAGGCGGACGCGGCCTCGCAGCAAGGAAGATCCGTGGGAGGCCAAGGCACGGGACCGAGCTCGGATCCTGCACGCAGGTTGAAGCACCGGGGCGCGAACGCCGCGCAGGCGCGCGCATCCTGCACCGCCGGCCAGCACGAGGCCGACCAACGGCGAGAGCAGACCACGCCCGCGCTAAACGCCCGCACTTACCGGCACCCCTACGGCACTCACCTCGCCCAGGCCCGGCACGTTAGCGCTGACCCACTTCCCGACCAAGCCCGACACGCCCCGATCCTCAGAGCCAATCCTTATCCCGAAGTTACGGATCCAATTTGCCGACTTCCCTTACCTACATTATTCTATCGACTAGAGGCTCTTCACCTTGGAGACCTGCTGCGGATATGGGTACGAACCGGCGCGACACCTCCACGTGGCCCTCTCCCGGATTTTCAAGGTCCGAGGGGAAGATCGGGACACCGCCGCAACTGCGGTGCTCTTCGCGTTCCAAACCCTATCTCCCTGCTAGAGGATTCCAGGGAACTCGAACGCTCATGCAGAAAAGAAAACTCTTCCCCGATCTCCCGACGGCGTCTCCGGGTCCTTTTGGGTTACCCCGACGAGCATCTCTAAAAGAGGGGCCCGACTTGTATCGGTTCCGCTGCCGGGTTCCGGAATAGGAACCGGATTCCCTTTCGCCCAACGGGGGCCAGCACAAAGCGCATCATGCTATGACGGCCCCCATCAACATCGGATTTCTCCTAGGGCTTAGGATCGACTGACTCGTGTGCAACGGCTGTTCACACGAAACCCTTCTCCGCGTCAGCCCTCCAGGGCCTCGCTGGAGTATTTGCTACTACCACCAAGATCTGCACCGACGGCGGCTCCAGGCAGGCTCACGCCCAGACCCTTCTGCGCCCACCGCCGCGACCCTCCTACTCGTCAGGGCTTCGCGGCCGGCCGCAAGGACCGGCCATGACTGCCAGACTGACGGCCGAGTATAGGCACGACGCTTCAGCGCCATCCATTTTCAGGGCTAGTTGCTTCGGCAGGTGAGTTGTTACACACTCCTTAGCGGATTCCGACTTCCATGGCCACCGTCCTGCTGTCTTAAGCAACCAACGCCTTTCATGGTTTCCCATGAGCGTCGATTCGGGCGCCTTAACTCGGCGTTTGGTTCATCCCACAGCGCCAGTTCTGCTTACCAAAAGTGGCCCACTTGGCACTCCGATCCGAGTCGTTTGCTCGCGGCTTCAGCATATCAAGCAAGCCGGAGATCTCACCCATTTAAAGTTTGAGAATAGGTTGAGGTCGTTTCGGCCCCAAGGCCTCTAATCATTCGCTTTACCGGATGAGACTCGTACGAGCACCAGCTATCCTGAGGGAAACTTCGGAGGGAACCAGCTACTAGATGGTTCGATTAGTCTTTCGCCCCTATACCCAGCTCCGACGATCGATTTGCACGTCAGAATCGCTACGGACCTCCATCAGGGTTTCCCCTGACTTCGTCCTGGCCAGGCATAGTTCACCATCTTTCGGGTCCCAACGTGTACGCTCTAGGTGCGCCTCACCTCGCAATGAGGACGAGACGCCCCGGGAGTGCGGAGGCCGCCGCCCCGTGAAGGGCGGGGAAGCCCCATCCTCCCTCGGCCCGCGCAAGGCGAGACCTTCACTTTCATTACGCCTTTAGGTTTCGTACAGCCCAATGACTCGCGCACATGTTAGACTCCTTGGTCCGTGTTTCAAGACGGGTCGTGAAATTGTCCAAAGCTGAAGCGCCGCTGACGGGAGCGATTATTCCGCCCGAGAGCATCCCGAGCCAACAGCGGCGCGGGTCCGGGGCCGGG
>NW_026047713.1:30000-35000 GCF_023864345.2 Schistocerca serialis cubense | reverse complement strand
AAAATAGAACCGAGGTCCTATTCCATTATTCCATGCACACAGTATTCAGGCGGGCTTGCCTGCTTTAAGCACTCTAATTTGTTCAAAGTAAACGTGCCGGCCCACCGAGACACTCAATAAAGAGCACCCTGGTAGGATTTCAACGGGGTCCGCCTCGGGACGCACGAGCACGCACGAGGCGGTCGCACGCCTTCGGCTCGCCCCACCGGCAGGACGTCCCACGATACATGCCAGTTAAACACCGACGGGCGGTGAACCAACAGCGTGGGACACAAATCCAACTACGAGCTTTTTAACCGCAACAACTTTAATATACGCTATTGGAGCTGGAATTACCGCGGCTGCTGGCACCAGACTTGCCCTCCAATAGATACTCGTTAAAGGATTTAAAGTGTACTCATTCCGATTACGGGGCCTCGGATGAGTCCCGTATCGTTATTTTTCGTCACTACCTCCCCGTGCCGGGAGTGGGTAATTTGCGCGCCTGCTGCCTTCCTTGGATGTGGTAGCCGTTTCTCAGGCTCCCTCTCCGGAATCGAACCCTGATTCCCCGTTACCCGTTACAACCATGGTAGGCGCAGAACCTACCATCGACAGTTGATAAGGCAGACATTTGAAAGATGCGTCGCCGGTACGAGGACCGTGCGATCAGCCCAAAGTTATTCAGAGTCACCAAGGCAAACGGACCGGACGAGCCGACCGATTGGTTTTGATCTAATAAAAGCGTCCCTTCCATCTCTGGTCGGGACTCTGTTTGCATGTATTAGCTCTAGAATTACCACAGTTATCCAAGTAACGTGGGTACGATCTAAGGAACCATAACTGATTTAATGAGCCATTCGCGGTTTCACCTTAATGCGGCTTGTACTGAGACATGCATGGCTTAATCTTTGAGACAAGCATATGACTACTGGCAGGATCAACCAGGGAGCTGCGTCAACTAGAGCTGAGCAGCCGGCCGCCCGGGAGTGTGTCCCGGGGGCCCGCGCGAACACGCAAGCGTCCGCTCAATTATTCTGCAAACAGGAGGAGGCTGAGCTCCCCTGCACAACACACCTCGAAACCCTCTCAGGTCCCGGCGGCGCGCAGCGCCGTCCTAAGTACTTGGTCGGGTTCGAGAGAGGCGCAATCGCCCGGAGTTAGGCGAGTAGACGCTTTAGGTGCGACCACCCGTGCTCCCAACTGAGCTTGCCGCTGCCGACAGAGGCCCGGGAGCGTGCTGTCGTGGCATTGCCGGCGGGAGACAACACGCGCCACCTACGGTGACCGGCAGCTCCAACGCCAGCGCCACAGAAGGACAAAAGCCCCACTTGGGTGCCGAAGCGAACTCTCCCAGCACAGCGCACGCGCCAACACGTCCGCACAGCTGCGATACAAACCACCTGCGAGAACCGCTGGGGCGACCGAGCAGCAGACGGCGTCGCGGCGCCGAGCGCCGGGCGGCGGCGCATCCTCAGCGCACACAGTCCTCAATCGGACCAGCACACTGCAGATGGCCACCGCGCTTCGCACCGGGCCCGCGAGGACCTACTTTGGCCGCAAGGCGCCGCGAGCAGGGGGCGCCGGCGCGCAGCTGCGCCGCCTGCCGCGTCCGTCGGCCGGCGCGCCTGCCACTGGCCGCCCCCACCAGCCGGCTGTAGCGCGTGCGCCCACGCACCGCGCTGCCAGCACGCCGGGCGGCCCCCCCTCACCGGCCGGGGACGGTCCCACCCAGCCACCGCCGCGTATCGCCTCACACCCAGATCCCCTTTCGCGTTCGTGGGCATGGTGGGTCCCCTTTCACGTTCGTGGGCATGGTGGGTATCCCTGAAACAACCGGTTAATAGCTCGACCGATCGTCGCCAACACTGATTCACCTCTAGCGAGAACAACCGCACCACAACGGGTTACCTGTTGTTCATTTGCGTAACGTCACCAGCAAACGTAGACGTCCATCGCCATTTGCAACGAGTATTGCATGCCTGTGTCAGGTGTCACAACACACTACGTCTGCCCACATAGACGCAACAACATGTGCACGCCTCGAGAACACGTGGAAGGTAGCCCCCGTACGTATGCGGTGTCCATTGCGCGAACGACTGTCAGCCGGCCTCTGCAGGATGTCGCAGATGTGGAACGCGGTGCAACATGCTATCACGGTGTGTGAGAAGAGACGACTACGTCCGAATACACGCTCCACTACATCAACAGACTGCTCATGCTGATCGCCATCCAGGGCGTCCGTTCCTCCCACACGTCTGAATGGCGTACCACACTGCAATCCAGCTCTTATAGGGAGACGACACGTAGCTGCGTGCACAATATTTGGACTGTATGGTCTGCCGTTGCTAGGCGCAGTCGTCGTACGGTCACACATGTGCCACGATGTATCATTCAGTACATACGGACCAATGTGCAGTACAGTTTGTGGGTTTTGCGTACATCGGCGGACAGGTGACAGGCCGTACCACAACATAGGCTGAGTACGTCGGCATGCGAAGGGCATTGAACATGCAAACTTCTCAACGACCAGCTTGCGAAGGCAGGGGGGAAGGGGGGGGGGCATGTACGTCCTGCTGCTATCCACATTACAGTGTATAGCAGGAGCATGTGGAAAGTCAGCAACACCTGCAAGGTGTTTAACATGACGCGATACACAGGGGACCGGGCAGTGCGAATAGCGAACTATATTGCGAGGGTTGCGGTTAGGCAACACTACACTAATTTAACGAGTTGCATAACAATTACAGAGCAGGTTCAGCGACAACGTGCGTCAGGTTAAGGCGCAATATAGGTTAGGTTGAGGCACAATATAGGTTAGGTTAAGGCACAACATGGGTTACGTTAAGGCACAAATTGGGTTACGTTAAGGCACAACATGGGTTACGTTAAGGCACAACATGGGTTACGTTAAGGCACAAATTAGGTTACGTTAAGGCACAAATTAGGTTACGTTAAGGCACAAATTAGGTTACGTTAAGGCACAAATTAGGTTACGTTAAGGCACAAATTAGGTTACGTTAAGGCACAAATTAGGTTACGTTAAGGCACAAATTAGGTTACGTTAAGGCACAAATTAGGTTACGTTAAGGCACAAATTAGGTTACGTTAAGGCACAAATTAGGTTACGTTAAGGCACAAATTAGGTTACGTTAAGGCACAAATTAGGTTACGTTAAGGCACAAATTAGGTTACGTTAAGGCACAAATTAGGTTACGTTAAGGCACAAATTAGGTTACGTTAAGGCACAAATTAGGTTACGTTAAGGCACAAATTAGGTTACGTTAAGGCACAAATTAGGTTACGTTAAGGCACAAATTAGGTTACGTTAAGGCACAAATTAGGTTACGTTAAGGCACAAATTAGGTTACGTTAAGGTACAATATGGGTTAGGTTAAGGTACAATATGGGTTAGGTTAAGGTACAATATGGGTTAGGTTAAGGTACAATATGGGTTAGGTTAAGGTACAATATGGGTTAGGTTAAGGCACAACGTAGGTTAGGTTAAGGCACAACATAGGTTAGGTTAAGGCACAACATAGGTTAGGTTAAGGCACAACATAGGTTAGGTTAAGGCACAACATAGGTTAGGTTAAGGCACAACATAGGTTAGGTTAAGGCACAACATAGGTTAGGTTAAGGCACAACATAGGTTAGGTTAAGGCACAACATAGGTTAGGTTAAGGCACAACATAGGTTAGGTTAAGGCACAACATAGGTTAGGTTAAGGCACAACGTAGGTTAGGTTAAGGCACAACGTAGGTTAGGTTAAGGCACAACGTAGGTTAGGTTAAGGCACAACGTAGGTTAGGTTAAGGCACAACGTAGGTTAGGTTAAGGCACAACGTAGGTTAGGTTAAGGCACAACGTAGGTTAGGTTAAGGCACAACGTAGGTTAGGTTAAGGCACAACGTAGGTTAGGTTAAGGCACAACGTAGGTTAGGTTAAGGCACAACGTAGGTTAGGTTAAGGCACAACGTAGGTTAGGTTAAGGCACAACGTAGGTTAGGTTAAGGCACAACGTAGGTTAGGTTAAGGCACAACGTAGGTTAGGTTAAGGCACAACGTAGGTTAGGTTAAGGCACAACGTAGGTTAGGTTAAGGCACAACGTAGGTTAGGTTAAGGCACAACGTAGGTTAGGTTAAGGCACAACGTAGGTTAGGTTAAGGCACAACGTAGGTTAGGTTAAGGCACAACGTAGGTTAGGTTAAGGCACAACGTAGGTTAGGTTAAGGCACAACGTAGGTTAGGTTAAGGCACAACGTAGGTTAGGTTAAGGCACAACGTAGGTTAGGTTAAGGCACAACGTAGGTTAGGTTAAGGCACAACGTAGGTTAGGTTAAGGCACAACGTAGGTTAGGTTAAGGCACAACGTAGGTTAGGTTAAGGCACAACATAGGTTAGGTTAAGGCACAACATAGGTTAGGTTAAGGCACAACATAGGTTAGGTTAAGGCACAACATAGGTTAGGTTAAGGCACAACATAGGTTAGGTTAAGGCACAACATAGGTTAGGTTAAGGCACAACGTAGGTTAGGTTAAGGCACAACGTAGGTTAGGTTAAGGCACAACGTAGGTTAGGTTAAGGCACAACGTAGGTTAGGTTAAGGTACAACGTAGGTTAGGTTAAGGTACAACGTAGGTTAGGTTAAGGTACAACGTAGGTTAGGTTAAGGTACAACGTAGGTTAGGTTAAGGTACAACGTAGGTTAGGTTAAGGTACAACGTAGGTTAGGTTAAGGTACAACGTAGGTTAGGTTAAGGTACAACGTAGGTTAGGTTAAGGTACAACGTAGGTTAGGTGAAGGCGCAATGTAGGTTAGGTTAAGGTACGATATACCTTAGGTTAAGGTACAATATCGCTTAGGTTAAGGTACAATATAGCTTAGGTTAAGGTACACGTTGTAGGGAAAGGTGTATTTTGGGGGGGGAGGGGGCGGCAGGTTCGTTGATAGTGATTATCGTAAGTGCATGCCTGCGGGATCATCCGATTTGTCACGTCAGGATGCACTTGTGGCTCA
>NW_026047713.1:17500-25000 GCF_023864345.2 Schistocerca serialis cubense | reverse complement strand
CCTGAGGGAAACTTCGGAGGGAACCAGCTACTAGATGGTTCGATTAGTCTTTCGCCCCTATACCCAGCTCCGACGATCGATTTGCACGTCAGAATCGCTACGGACCTCCATCAGGGTTTCCCCTGACTTCGTCCTGGCCAGGCATAGTTCACCATCTTTCGGGTCCCAACGTGTACGCTCTAGGTGCGCCTCACCTCGCAATGAGGACGAGACGCCCCGGGAGTGCGGAGGCCGCCGCCCCGTGAAGGGCGGGGAAGCCCCATCCTCCCTCGGCCCGCGCAAGGCGAGACCTTCACTTTCATTACGCCTTTAGGTTTCGTACAGCCCAATGACTCGCGCACATGTTAGACTCCTTGGTCCGTGTTTCAAGACGGGTCGTGAAATTGTCCAAAGCTGAAGCGCCGCTGACGGGAGCGATTATTCCGCCCGAGAGCATCCCGAGCCAACAGCGGCGCGGGTCCGGGGCCGGGCCAGGTAGGTCCGTCATCCGGGAAGAACCGCGCGCGCTTGCCGGGAGCCCGAGCGCCCAAAGGGGCGAATCGACTCCTCCAGATATACCGCCGGGCAGCCAGCCAGGACACCGGGGCTCTGCCCAACAGACGCGAACCGAGGCCCGCGGAAGGACAGGCTGCGCACCCGGGCCGTAGGCCGGCACCCAGCGGGTCGCGACGTCCTACTAGGGGAGAAGTGCGGCCCACCGCACACCGGAACGGCCCCGCCCCGCGGCGAGTGGAAAGGCAACCGGACACGACCCCGCCGCGAATTGCTCCGCGCGGGCGGCCGGCCCCATCTGCCGAGGGCGGAGGCCAGTGGCCGGATGGGCGTGAATCTCACCCGTTCGACCTTTCGGACTTCTCACGTTTACCCCAGAACGGTTTCACGTACTTTTGAACTCTCTCTTCAAAGTTCTTTTCAACTTTCCCTCACGGTACTTGTTCGCTATCGGTCTCGTGGTCATATTTAGTCTCAGATGGAGTTTACCACCCACTTGGAGCTGCACTCTCAAGCAACCCGACTCGAAGGAGAGGTCCCGCCGACGCTCGCACCGGCCGCTACGGGCCTGGCACCCTCTACGGGCCGTGGCCTCATTCAAGTTGGACTTGGGCTCGGCGCGAGGCGTCGGGGTAGTGGACCCTCCCAAACACCACATGCCACGACAGGCGGCAGCCTGCGGGGTTCGGTGCTGGACTCTTCCCTGTTCGCTCGCCGCTACTGGGGGAATCCTTGTTAGTTTCTTTTCCTCCGCTTAGTAATATGCTTAAATTCAGCGGGTAGTCTCGCCTGCTCTGAGGTCGTTGTACGAGGTGTCGCACGCCACACCGCCAGCCGGCTGTGCACGCTACCGAGTAAGTACCGGTATGCGAACCGCCAGGCGACGGGCGCGCATCGCACGTTTAAGGAGACGCGGCCGGCCCCACAGGCGGCCACGACACTCCCAGGTCTGCGAAGCGGGGCAAACGCCGCGCGCTTCAGTATACGTAGCCGACCCTCAGCCAGACGTGGCCCGGGAACGGAATCCATGGACCGCAATGTGCGTTCGAAACGTCGATGTTCATGTGTCCTGCAGTTCACATGTCGACGCGCAATTTGCTGCGTTCTTCATCGACCCACGAGCCGAGTGATCCACCGTCCTGGGTGATCTTTTCATAGTTTCCACCATCTCTTTCGAGACAGTTGCATAGGCGGGACTGAGGCGTGTGGCGGCCCTGTTCCAGCGTTCAGTGTCCAACGGCCTCACGGCCGATGGGCGTCGTACGGCTCCACACCGGAGCGGACAGGCAGTCGGGCGAAAGTCATTCAAAACCGGCGCCAGGCGCCAGGTGCCGCAGGCCAGCCGCTCCAGCGCTTCAGCGCTCGTACCACACAACATTGCCGTTAGTTTTGAGACGAACGCGTGGTTCCGCACGCGGCGCACGGCTACTGCGAGCCGTACAGGTAGCTGCGTGTTGCGCGACACGACACGCACATCGAAAGACATGCAGTCTAGTCGGTAATGATCCTTCCGCAGGTTCACCTACGGAAACCTTGTTACGACTTTCACTTCCTCTAAATGATCAAGTTTGGTCATCTTTCCGGTAGCATCGGCAACGACAGAGTCAATGCCGCGTACCAGTCCGAAGACCTCACTAAATCATTCAATCGGTAGTAGCGACGGGCGGTGTGTACAAAGGGCAGGGACGTAATCAACGCGAGCTTATGACTCGCGCTTACTGGGAATTCCTCGTTCATGGGGAACAATTGCAAGCCCCAATCCCTAGCACGAAGGAGGTTCAGCGGGTTACCCCGACCTTTCGGCCTAGGAAGACACGCTGATTCCTTCAGTGTAGCGCGCGTGCGGCCCAGAACATCTAAGGGCATCACAGACCTGTTATTGCTCAATCTCGTGCGGCTAGAAGCCGCCTGTCCCTCTAAGAAGAAAAGTAATCGCTGACAGCACGAAGGATGTCACGCGACTAGTTAGCAGGCTAGAGTCTCGTTCGTTATCGGAATTAACCAGACAAATCGCTCCACCAACTAAGAACGGCCATGCACCACCACCCACCGAATCAAGAAAGAGCTATCAATCTGTCAATCCTTCCGGTGTCCGGGCCTGGTGAGGTTTCCCGTGTTGAGTCAAATTAAGCCGCAGGCTCCACTCCTGGTGGTGCCCTTCCGTCAATTCCTTTAAGTTTCAGCTTTGCAACCATACTTCCCCCGGAACCCAAAATCTTTGGTTTCCCGGAGGCTGCCCGCCGAGTCATCGGAGGAACTGCGGCGGATCGCTGGCTGGCATCGTTTATGGTTAGAACTAGGGCGGTATCTGATCGCCTTCGAACCTCTAACTTTCGTTCTTGATTAATGAAAACATACTTGGCAAATGCTTTCGCTTCTGTTCGTCTTGCGACGATCCAAGAATTTCACCTCTAACGTCGCAATACGAATGCCCCCGCCTGTCCCTATTAATCATTACCTCGGGTTCCGAAAACCAACAAAATAGAACCGAGGTCCTATTCCATTATTCCATGCACACAGTATTCAGGCGGGCTTGCCTGCTTTAAGCACTCTAATTTGTTCAAAGTAAACGTGCCGGCCCACCGAGACACTCAATAAAGAGCACCCTGGTAGGATTTCAACGGGGTCCGCCTCGGGACGCACGAGCACGCACGAGGCGGTCGCACGCCTTCGGCTCGCCCCACCGGCAGGACGTCCCACGATACATGCCAGTTAAACACCGACGGGCGGTGAACCAACAGCGTGGGACACAAATCCAACTACGAGCTTTTTAACCGCAACAACTTTAATATACGCTATTGGAGCTGGAATTACCGCGGCTGCTGGCACCAGACTTGCCCTCCAATAGATACTCGTTAAAGGATTTAAAGTGTACTCATTCCGATTACGGGGCCTCGGATGAGTCCCGTATCGTTATTTTTCGTCACTACCTCCCCGTGCCGGGAGTGGGTAATTTGCGCGCCTGCTGCCTTCCTTGGATGTGGTAGCCGTTTCTCAGGCTCCCTCTCCGGAATCGAACCCTGATTCCCCGTTACCCGTTACAACCATGGTAGGCGCAGAACCTACCATCGACAGTTGATAAGGCAGACATTTGAAAGATGCGTCGCCGGTACGAGGACCGTGCGATCAGCCCAAAGTTATTCAGAGTCACCAAGGCAAACGGACCGGACGAGCCGACCGATTGGTTTTGATCTAATAAAAGCGTCCCTTCCATCTCTGGTCGGGACTCTGTTTGCATGTATTAGCTCTAGAATTACCACAGTTATCCAAGTAACGTGGGTACGATCTAAGGAACCATAACTGATTTAATGAGCCATTCGCGGTTTCACCTTAATGCGGCTTGTACTGAGACATGCATGGCTTAATCTTTGAGACAAGCATATGACTACTGGCAGGATCAACCAGGGAGCTGCGTCAACTAGAGCTGAGCAGCCGGCCGCCCGGGAGTGTGTCCCGGGGGCCCGCGCGAACACGCAAGCGTCCGCTCAATTATTCTGCAAACAGGAGGAGGCTGAGCTCCCCTGCACAACACACCTCGAAACCCTCTCAGGTCCCGGCGGCGCGCAGCGCCGTCCTAAGTACTTGGTCGGGTTCGAGAGAGGCGCAATCGCCCGGAGTTAGGCGAGTAGACGCTTTAGGTGCGACCACCCGTGCTCCCAACTGAGCTTGCCGCTGCCGACAGAGGCCCGGGAGCGTGCTGTCGTGGCATTGCCGGCGGGAGACAACACGCGCCACCTACGGTGACCGGCAGCTCCAACGCCAGCGCCACAGAAGGACAAAAGCCCCACTTGGGTGCCGAAGCGAACTCTCCCAGCACAGCGCACGCGCCAACACGTCCGCACAGCTGCGATACAAACCACCTGCGAGAACCGCTGGGGCGACCGAGCAGCAGACGGCGTCGCGGCGCCGAGCGCCGGGCGGCGGCGCATCCTCAGCGCACACAGTCCTCAATCGGACCAGCACACTGCAGATGGCCACCGCGCTTCGCACCGGGCCCGCGAGGACCTACTTTGGCCGCAAGGCGCCGCGAGCAGGGGGCGCCGGCGCGCAGCTGCGCCGCCTGCCGCGTCCGTCGGCCGGCGCGCCTGCCACTGGCCGCCCCCACCAGCCGGCTGTAGCGCGTGCGCCCACGCACCGCGCTGCCAGCACGCCGGGCGGCCCCCCCTCACCGGCCGGGGACGGTCCCACCCAGCCACCGCCGCGTATCGCCTCACACCCAGATCCCCTTTCGCGTTCGTGGGCATGGTGGGTCCCCTTTCACGTTCGTGGGCATGGTGGGTATCCCTGAAACAACCGGTTAATAGCTCGACCGATCGTCGCCAACACTGATTCACCTCTAGCGAGAACAACCGCACCACAACGGGTTACCTGTTGTTCATTTGCGTAACGTCACCAGCAAACGTAGACGTCCATCGCCATTTGCAACGAGTATTGCATGCCTGTGTCAGGTGTCACAACACACTACGTCTGCCCACATAGACGCAACAACATGTGCACGCCTCGAGAACACGTGGAAGGTAGCCCCCGTACGTATGCGGTGTCCATTGCGCGAACGACTGTCAGCCGGCCTCTGCAGGATGTCGCAGATGTGGAACGCGGTGCAACATGCTATCACGGTGTGTGAGAAGAGACGACTACGTCCGAATACACGCTCCACTACATCAACAGACTGCTCATGCTGATCGCCATCCAGGGCGTCCGTTCCTCCCACACGTCTGAATGGCGTACCACACTGCAATCCAGCTCTTATAGGGAGACGACACGTAGCTGCGTGCACAATATTTGGACTGTATGGTCTGCCGTTGCTAGGCGCAGTCGTCGTACGGTCACACATGTGCCACGATGTATCATTCAGTACATACGGACCAATGTGCAGTACAGTTTGTGGGTTTTGCGTACATCGGCGGACAGGTGACAGGCCGTACCACAACGTAGGCTGAGTACGTCGGCATGCGAAGGGCATTGAACATGCAAACTTCTCAACGACCAGCTTGCGAAGGCAGGGGGGAAGGGGGGGGGGGCATGTACGTCCTGCTGCTATCCACATTACAGTGTATAGCAGGAGCATGTGGAAAGTCAGCAACACCTGCAAGGTGTTTAACATGACGCGATACACAGGGGACCGGGCAGTGCGAATAGCGAACTATATTGCGAGGGTTGCGGTTAGGCAACACTACACTAATTTAACGAGTTGCATAACAATTACAGAGCAGGTTCAGCGACAACGTGCGTCAGGTTAAGGCGCAATATAGGTTAGGTTGAGGCACAATATAGGTTAGGTTAAGGCACAACATGGGTTACGTTAAGGCACAAATTGGGTTACGTTAAGGCACAACATGGGTTACGTTAAGGCACAACATGGGTTACGTTAAGGCACAAATTAGGTTACGTTAAGGCACAAATTAGGTTACGTTAAGGCACAAATTAGGTTACGTTAAGGCACAAATTAGGTTACGTTAAGGCACAAATTAGGTTACGTTAAGGCACAAATTAGGTTACGTTAAGGCACAAATTAGGTTACGTTAAGGCACAAATTAGGTTACGTTAAGGCACAAATTAGGTTACGTTAAGGCACAAATTAGGTTACGTTAAGGCACAAATTAGGTTACGTTAAGGCACAAATTAGGTTACGTTAAGGCACAAATTAGGTTACGTTAAGGCACAAATTAGGTTACGTTAAGGCACAAATTAGGTTACGTTAAGGCACAAATTAGGTTACGTTAAGGCACAAATTAGGTTACGTTAAGGCACAAATTAGGTTACGTTAAGGCACAAATTAGGTTACGTTAAGGTACAATATGGGTTAGGTTAAGGTACAATATGGGTTAGGTTAAGGTACAATATGGGTTAGGTTAAGGTACAATATGGGTTAGGTTAAGGTACAATATGGGTTAGGTTAAGGCACAACGTAGGTTAGGTTAAGGCACAACATAGGTTAGGTTAAGGCACAACATAGGTTAGGTTAAGGCACAACATAGGTTAGGTTAAGGCACAACATAGGTTAGGTTAAGGCACAACATAGGTTAGGTTAAGGCACAACATAGGTTAGGTTAAGGCACAACATAGGTTAGGTTAAGGCACAACATAGGTTAGGTTAAGGCACAACATAGGTTAGGTTAAGGCACAACATAGGTTAGGTTAAGGCACAACGTAGGTTAGGTTAAGGCACAACGTAGGTTAGGTTAAGGCACAACGTAGGTTAGGTTAAGGCACAACGTAGGTTAGGTTAAGGCACAACGTAGGTTAGGTTAAGGCACAACGTAGGTTAGGTTAAGGCACAACGTAGGTTAGGTTAAGGCACAACGTAGGTTAGGTTAAGGCACAACGTAGGTTAGGTTAAGGCACAACGTAGGTTAGGTTAAGGCACAACGTAGGTTAGGTTAAGGCACAACGTAGGTTAGGTTAAGGCACAACGTAGGTTAGGTTAAGGCACAACGTAGGTTAGGTTAAGGCACAACGTAGGTTAGGTTAAGGCACAACGTAGGTTAGGTTAAGGCACAACGTAGGTTAGGTTAAGGCACAACGTAGGTTAGGTTAAGGCACAACGTAGGTTAGGTTAAGGCACAACGTAGGTTAGGTTAAGGCACAACGTAGGTTAGGTTAAGGCACAACGTAGGTTAGGTTAAGGCACAACGTAGGTTAGGTTAAGGCACAACGTAGGTTAGGTTAAGGCACAACGTAGGTTAGGTTAAGGCACAACGTAGGTTAGGTTAAGGCACAACGTAGGTTAGGTTAAGGCACAACGTAGGTTAGGTTAAGGCACAACGTAGGTTAGGTTAAGGCACAACGTAGGTTAGGTTAAGGCACAACATAGGTTAGGTTAAGGCACAACATAGGTTAGGTTAAGGCACAACGTAGGTTAGGTTAAGGCACAACGTAGGTTAGGTTAAGGCACAACGTAGGTTAGGTTAAGGCACAACGTAGGTTAGGTTAAGGTACAACGTAGGTTAGGTTAAGGTACAACGTAGGTTAGGTTAAGGTACAACGTAGGTTAGGTTAAGGTACAAC
>NW_026047713.1:2500-12500 GCF_023864345.2 Schistocerca serialis cubense | reverse complement strand
GCCCCCGGAGGAGCACGCTAAGGCGGACGCGGCCTCGCAGCAAGGAAGATCCGTGGGAGGCCAAGGCACGGGACCGAGCTCGGATCCTGCACGCAGGTTGAAGCACCGGGGCGCGAACGCCGCGCAGGCGCGCGCATCCTGCACCGCCGGCCAGCACGAGGCCGACCAACGGCGAGAGCAGACCACGCCCGCGCTAAACGCCCGCACTTACCGGCACCCCTACGGCACTCACCTCGCCCAGGCCCGGCACGTTAGCGCTGACCCACTTCCCGACCAAGCCCGACACGCCCCGATCCTCAGAGCCAATCCTTATCCCGAAGTTACGGATCCAATTTGCCGACTTCCCTTACCTACATTATTCTATCGACTAGAGGCTCTTCACCTTGGAGACCTGCTGCGGATATGGGTACGAACCGGCGCGACACCTCCACGTGGCCCTCTCCCGGATTTTCAAGGTCCGAGGGGAAGATCGGGACACCGCCGCAACTGCGGTGCTCTTCGCGTTCCAAACCCTATCTCCCTGCTAGAGGATTCCAGGGAACTCGAACGCTCATGCAGAAAAGAAAACTCTTCCCCGATCTCCCGACGGCGTCTCCGGGTCCTTTTGGGTTACCCCGACGAGCATCTCTAAAAGAGGGGCCCGACTTGTATCGGTTCCGCTGCCGGGTTCCGGAATAGGAACCGGATTCCCTTTCGCCCAACGGGGGCCAGCACAAAGCGCATCATGCTATGACGGCCCCCATCAACATCGGATTTCTCCTAGGGCTTAGGATCGACTGACTCGTGTGCAACGGCTGTTCACACGAAACCCTTCTCCGCGTCAGCCCTCCAGGGCCTCGCTGGAGTATTTGCTACTACCACCAAGATCTGCACCGACGGCGGCTCCAGGCAGGCTCACGCCCAGACCCTTCTGCGCCCACCGCCGCGACCCTCCTACTCGTCAGGGCTTCGCGGCCGGCCGCAAGGACCGGCCATGACTGCCAGACTGACGGCCGAGTATAGGCACGACGCTTCAGCGCCATCCATTTTCAGGGCTAGTTGCTTCGGCAGGTGAGTTGTTACACACTCCTTAGCGGATTCCGACTTCCATGGCCACCGTCCTGCTGTCTTAAGCAACCAACGCCTTTCATGGTTTCCCATGAGCGTCGATTCGGGCGCCTTAACTCGGCGTTTGGTTCATCCCACAGCGCCAGTTCTGCTTACCAAAAGTGGCCCACTTGGCACTCCGATCCGAGTCGTTTGCTCGCGGCTTCAGCATATCAAGCAAGCCGGAGATCTCACCCATTTAAAGTTTGAGAATAGGTTGAGGTCGTTTCGGCCCCAAGGCCTCTAATCATTCGCTTTACCGGATGAGACTCGTACGAGCACCAGCTATCCTGAGGGAAACTTCGGAGGGAACCAGCTACTAGATGGTTCGATTAGTCTTTCGCCCCTATACCCAGCTCCGACGATCGATTTGCACGTCAGAATCGCTACGGACCTCCATCAGGGTTTCCCCTGACTTCGTCCTGGCCAGGCATAGTTCACCATCTTTCGGGTCCCAACGTGTACGCTCTAGGTGCGCCTCACCTCGCAATGAGGACGAGACGCCCCGGGAGTGCGGAGGCCGCCGCCCCGTGAAGGGCGGGGAAGCCCCATCCTCCCTCGGCCCGCGCAAGGCGAGACCTTCACTTTCATTACGCCTTTAGGTTTCGTACAGCCCAATGACTCGCGCACATGTTAGACTCCTTGGTCCGTGTTTCAAGACGGGTCGTGAAATTGTCCAAAGCTGAAGCGCCGCTGACGGGAGCGATTATTCCGCCCGAGAGCATCCCGAGCCAACAGCGGCGCGGGTCCGGGGCCGGGCCAGGTAGGTCCGTCATCCGGGAAGAACCGCGCGCGCTTGCCGGGAGCCCGAGCGCCCAAAGGGGCGAATCGACTCCTCCAGATATACCGCCGGGCAGCCAGCCAGGACACCGGGGCTCTGCCCAACAGACGCGAACCGAGGCCCGCGGAAGGACAGGCTGCGCACCCGGGCCGTAGGCCGGCACCCAGCGGGTCGCGACGTCCTACTAGGGGAGAAGTGCGGCCCACCGCACACCGGAACGGCCCCGCCCCGCGGCGAGTGGAAAGGCAACCGGACACGACCCCGCCGCGAATTGCTCCGCGCGGGCGGCCGGCCCCATCTGCCGAGGGCGGAGGCCAGTGGCCGGATGGGCGTGAATCTCACCCGTTCGACCTTTCGGACTTCTCACGTTTACCCCAGAACGGTTTCACGTACTTTTGAACTCTCTCTTCAAAGTTCTTTTCAACTTTCCCTCACGGTACTTGTTCGCTATCGGTCTCGTGGTCATATTTAGTCTCAGATGGAGTTTACCACCCACTTGGAGCTGCACTCTCAAGCAACCCGACTCGAAGGAGAGGTCCCGCCGACGCTCGCACCGGCCGCTACGGGCCTGGCACCCTCTACGGGCCGTGGCCTCATTCAAGTTGGACTTGGGCTCGGCGCGAGGCGTCGGGGTAGTGGACCCTCCCAAACACCACATGCCACGACAGGCGGCAGCCTGCGGGGTTCGGTGCTGGACTCTTCCCTGTTCGCTCGCCGCTACTGGGGGAATCCTTGTTAGTTTCTTTTCCTCCGCTTAGTAATATGCTTAAATTCAGCGGGTAGTCTCGCCTGCTCTGAGGTCGTTGTACGAGGTGTCGCACGCCACACCGCCAGCCGGCTGTGCACGCTACCGAGTAAGTACCGGTATGCGAACCGCCAGGCGACGGGCGCGCATCGCACGTTTAAGGAGACGCGGCCGGCCCCACAGGCGGCCACGACACTCCCAGGTCTGCGAAGCGGGGCAAACGCCGCGCGCTTCAGTATACGTAGCCGACCCTCAGCCAGACGTGGCCCGGGAACGGAATCCATGGACCGCAATGTGCGTTCGAAACGTCGATGTTCATGTGTCCTGCAGTTCACATGTCGACGCGCAATTTGCTGCGTTCTTCATCGACCCACGAGCCGAGTGATCCACCGTCCTGGGTGATCTTTTCATAGTTTCCACCATCTCTTTCGAGACAGTTGCATAGGCGGGACTGAGGCGTGTGGCGGCCCTGTTCCAGCGTTCAGTGTCCAACGGCCTCACGGCCGATGGGCGTCGTACGGCTCCACACCGGAGCGGACAGGCAGTCGGGCGAAAGTCATTCAAAACCGGCGCCAGGCGCCAGGTGCCGCAGGCCAGCCGCTCCAGCGCTTCAGCGCTCGTACCACACAACATTGCCGTTAGTTTTGAGACGAACGCGTGGTTCCGCACGCGGCGCACGGCTACTGCGAGCCGTACAGGTAGCTGCGTGTTGCGCGACACGACACGCACATCGAAAGACATGCAGTCTAGTCGGTAATGATCCTTCCGCAGGTTCACCTACGGAAACCTTGTTACGACTTTTACTTCCTCTAAATGATCAAGTTTGGTCATCTTTCCGGTAGCATCGGCAACGACAGAGTCAATGCCGCGTACCAGTCCGAAGACCTCACTAAATCATTCAATCGGTAGTAGCGACGGGCGGTGTGTACAAAGGGCAGGGACGTAATCAACGCGAGCTTATGACTCGCGCTTACTGGGAATTCCTCGTTCATGGGGAACAATTGCAAGCCCCAATCCCTAGCACGAAGGAGGTTCAGCGGGTTACCCCGACCTTTCGGCCTAGGAAGACACGCTGATTCCTTCAGTGTAGCGCGCGTGCGGCCCAGAACATCTAAGGGCATCACAGACCTGTTATTGCTCAATCTCGTGCGGCTAGAAGCCGCCTGTCCCTCTAAGAAGAAAAGTAATCGCTGACAGCACGAAGGATGTCACGCGACTAGTTAGCAGGCTAGAGTCTCGTTCGTTATCGGAATTAACCAGACAAATCGCTCCACCAACTAAGAACGGCCATGCACCACCACCCACCGAATCAAGAAAGAGCTATCAATCTGTCAATCCTTCCGGTGTCCGGGCCTGGTGAGGTTTCCCGTGTTGAGTCAAATTAAGCCGCAGGCTCCACTCCTGGTGGTGCCCTTCCGTCAATTCCTTTAAGTTTCAGCTTTGCAACCATACTTCCCCCGGAACCCAAAAGCTTTGGTTTCCCGGAGGCTGCCCGCCGAGTCATCGGAGGAACTGCGGCGGATCGCTGGCTGGCATCGTTTATGGTTAGAACTAGGGCGGTATCTGATCGCCTTCGAACCTCTAACTTTCGTTCTTGATTAATGAAAACATACTTGGCAAATGCTTTCGCTTCTGTTCGTCTTGCGACGATCCAAGAATTTCACCTCTAACGTCGCAATACGAATGCCCCCGCCTGTCCCTATTAATCATTACCTCGGGTTCCGAAAACCAACAAAATAGAACCGAGGTCCTATTCCATTATTCCATGCACACAGTATTCAGGCGGGCTTGCCTGCTTTAAGCACTCTAATTTGTTCAAAGTAAACGTGCCGGCCCACCGAGACACTCAATAAAGAGCACCCTGGTAGGATTTCAACGGGGTCCGCCTCGGGACGCACGAGCACGCACGAGGCGGTCGCACGCCTTCGGCTCGCCCCACCGGCAGGACGTCCCACGATACATGCCAGTTAAACACCGACGGGCGGTGAACCAACAGCGTGGGACACAAATCCAACTACGAGCTTTTTAACCGCAACAACTTTAATATACGCTATTGGAGCTGGAATTACCGCGGCTGCTGGCACCAGACTTGCCCTCCAATAGATACTCGTTAAAGGATTTAAAGTGTACTCATTCCGATTACGGGGCCTCGGATGAGTCCCGTATCGTTATTTTTCGTCACTACCTCCCCGTGCCGGGAGTGGGTAATTTGCGCGCCTGCTGCCTTCCTTGGATGTGGTAGCCGTTTCTCAGGCTCCCTCTCCGGAATCGAACCCTGATTCCCCGTTACCCGTTACAACCATGGTAGGCGCAGAACCTACCATCGACAGTTGATAAGGCAGACATTTGAAAGATGCGTCGCCGGTACGAGGACCGTGCGATCAGCCCAAAGTTATTCAGAGTCACCAAGGCAAACGGACCGGACGAGCCGACCGATTGGTTTTGATCTAATAAAAGCGTCCCTTCCATCTCTGGTCGGGACTCTGTTTGCATGTATTAGCTCTAGAATTACCACAGTTATCCAAGTAACGTGGGTACGATCTAAGGAACCATAACTGATTTAATGAGCCATTCGCGGTTTCACCTTAATGCGGCTTGTACTGAGACATGCATGGCTTAATCTTTGAGACAAGCATATGACTACTGGCAGGATCAACCAGGGAGCTGCGTCAACTAGAGCTGAGCAGCCGGCCGCCCGGGAGTGTGTCCCGGGGGCCCGCGCGAACACGCAAGCGTCCGCTCAATTATTCTGCAAACAGGAGGAGGCTGAGCTCCCCTGCACAACACACCTCGAAACCCTCTCAGGTCCCGGCGGCGCGCAGCGCCGTCCTAAGTACTTGGTCGGGTTCGAGAGAGGCGCAATCGCCCGGAGTTAGGCGAGTAGACGCTTTAGGTGCGACCACCCGTGCTCCCAACTGAGCTTGCCGCTGCCGACAGAGGCCCGGGAGCGTGCTGTCGTGGCATTGCCGGCGGGAGACAACACGCGCCACCTACGGTGACCGGCAGCTCCAACGCCAGCGCCACAGAAGGACAAAAGCCCCACTTGGGTGCCGAAGCGAACTCTCCCAGCACAGCGCACGCGCCAACACGTCCGCACAGCTGCGATACAAACCACCTGCGAGAACCGCTGGGGCGACCGAGCAGCAGACGGCGTCGCGGCGCCGAGCGCCGGGCGGCGGCGCATCCTCAGCGCACACAGTCCTCAATCGGACCAGCACACTGCAGATGGCCACCGCGCTTCGCACCGGGCCCGCGAGGACCTACTTTGGCCGCAAGGCGCCGCGAGCAGGGGGCGCCGGCGCGCAGCTGCGCCGCCTGCCGCGTCCGTCGGCCGGCGCGCCTGCCACTGGCCGCCCCCACCAGCCGGCTGTAGCGCGTGCGCCCACGCACCGCGCTGCCAGCACGCCGGGCGGCCCCCCCTCACCGGCCGGGGACGGTCCCACCCAGCCACCGCCGCGTATCGCCTCACACCCAGATCCCCTTTCGCGTTCGTGGGCATGGTGGGTCCCCTTTCACGTTCGTGGGCATGGTGGGTATCCCTGAAACAACCGGTTAATAGCTCGACCGATCGTCGCCAACACTGATTCACCTCTAGCGAGAACAACCGCACCACAACGGGTTACCTGTTGTTCATTTGCGTAACGTCACCAGCAAACGTAGACGTCCATCGCCATTTGCAACGAGTATTGCATGCCTGTGTCAGGTGTCACAACACACTACGTCTGCCCACATAGACGCAACAACATGTGCACGCCTCGAGAACACGTGGAAGGTAGCCCCCGTACGTATGCGGTGTCCATTGCGCGAACGACTGTCAGCCGGCCTCTGCAGGATGTCGCAGATGTGGAACGCGGTGCAACATGCTATCACGGTGTGTGAGAAGAGACGACTACGTCCGAATACACGCTCCACTACATCAACAGACTGCTCATGCTGATCGCCATCCAGGGCGTCCGTTCCTCCCACACGTCTGAATGGCGTACCACACTGCAATCCAGCTCTTATAGGGAGACGACACGTAGCTGCGTGCACAATATTTGGACTGTATGGTCTGCCGTTGCTAGGCGCAGTCGTCGTACGGTCACACATGTGCCACGATGTATCATTCAGTACATACGGACCAATGTGCAGTACAGTTTGTGGGTTTTGCGTACATCGGCGGACAGGTGACAGGCCGTACCACAACGTAGGCTGAGTACGTCGGCATGCGAAGGGCATTGAACATGCAAACTTCTCAACGACCAGCTTGCGAAGGCAGGGGGGAAGGGGGGGGGGGCATGTACGTCCTGCTGCTATCCACATTACAGTGTATAGCAGGAGCATGTGGAAAGTCAGCAACACCTGCAAGGTGTTTAACATGACGCGATACACAGGGGACCGGGCAGTGCGAATAGCGAACTATATTGCGAGGGTTGCGGTTAGGCAACACTACACTAATTTAACGAGTTGCATAACAATTACAGAGCAGGTTCAGCGACAACGTGCGTCAGGTTAAGGCGCAATATAGGTTAGGTTGAGGCACAATATAGGTTAGGTTAAGGCACAACATGGGTTACGTTAAGGCACAAATTGGGTTACGTTAAGGCACAACATGGGTTACGTTAAGGCACAACATGGGTTACGTTAAGGCACAAATTAGGTTACGTTAAGGCACAAATTAGGTTACGTTAAGGCACAAATTAGGTTACGTTAAGGCACAAATTAGGTTACGTTAAGGCACAAATTAGGTTACGTTAAGGCACAAATTAGGTTACGTTAAGGCACAAATTAGGTTACGTTAAGGCACAAATTAGGTTACGTTAAGGCACAAATTAGGTTACGTTAAGGCACAAATTAGGTTACGTTAAGGCACAAATTAGGTTACGTTAAGGCACAAATTAGGTTACGTTAAGGCACAAATTAGGTTACGTTAAGGCACAAATTAGGTTACGTTAAGGCACAAATTAGGTTACGTTAAGGCACAAATTAGGTTACGTTAAGGCACAAATTAGGTTACGTTAAGGCACAAATTAGGTTACGTTAAGGCACAAATTAGGTTACGTTAAGGCACAAATTAGGTTACGTTAAGGCACAAATTAGGTTACGTTAAGGTACAATATGGGTTAGGTTAAGGTACAATATGGGTTAGGTTAAGGTACAATATGGGTTAGGTTAAGGTACAATATGGGTTAGGTTAAGGTACAATATGGGTTAGGTTAAGGCACAACGTAGGTTAGGTTAAGGCACAACATAGGTTAGGTTAAGGCACAACATAGGTTAGGTTAAGGCACAACATAGGTTAGGTTAAGGCACAACATAGGTTAGGTTAAGGCACAACATAGGTTAGGTTAAGGCACAACATAGGTTAGGTTAAGGCACAACATAGGTTAGGTTAAGGCACAACATAGGTTAGGTTAAGGCACAACATAGGTTAGGTTAAGGCACAACATAGGTTAGGTTAAGGCACAACGTAGGTTAGGTTAAGGCACAACGTAGGTTAGGTTAAGGCACAACGTAGGTTAGGTTAAGGCACAACGTAGGTTAGGTTAAGGCACAACGTAGGTTAGGTTAAGGCACAACGTAGGTTAGGTTAAGGCACAACGTAGGTTAGGTTAAGGCACAACGTAGGTTAGGTTAAGGCACAACGTAGGTTAGGTTAAGGCACAACGTAGGTTAGGTTAAGGCACAACGTAGGTTAGGTTAAGGCACAACGTAGGTTAGGTTAAGGCACAACGTAGGTTAGGTTAAGGCACAACGTAGGTTAGGTTAAGGCACAACGTAGGTTAGGTTAAGGCACAACGTAGGTTAGGTTAAGGCACAACGTAGGTTAGGTTAAGGCACAACGTAGGTTAGGTTAAGGCACAACGTAGGTTAGGTTAAGGCACAACGTAGGTTAGGTTAAGGCACAACGTAGGTTAGGTTAAGGCACAACGTAGGTTAGGTTAAGGCACAACGTAGGTTAGGTTAAGGCACAACGTAGGTTAGGTTAAGGCACAACGTAGGTTAGGTTAAGGCACAACGTAGGTTAGGTTAAGGCACAACGTAGGTTAGGTTAAGGCACAACGTAGGTTAGGTTAAGGCACAACGTAGGTTAGGTTAAGGCACAACGTAGGTTAGGTTAAGGCACAACGTAGGTTAGGTTAAGGCACAACGTAGGTTAGGTTAAGGCACAACATAGGTTAGGTTAAGGCACAACATAGGTTAGGTTAAGGCACAACATAGGTTAGGTTAAGGCACAACATAGGTTAGGTTAAGGCACAACATAGGTTAGGTTAAGGCACAACATAGGTTAGGTTAAGGCACAACGTAGGTTAGGTTAAGGCACAACGTAGGTTAGGTTAAGGCACAACGTAGGTTAGGTTAAGGCACAACGTAGGTTAGGTTAAGGTACAACGTAGGTTAGGTTAAGGTACAACGTAGGTTAGGTTAAGGTACAACGTAGGTTAGGTTAAGGTACAACGTAGGTTAGGTTAAGGTACAACGTAGGTTAGGTTAAGGTACAACGTAGGTTAGGTTAAGGTACAACGTAGGTTAGGTTAAGGTACAACGTAGGTTAGGTGAAGGCGCAATGTAGGTTAGGTTAAGGTACGATATACCTTAGGTTAAGGTACAATATCGCTTAGGTTAAGGTACAATATAGCTTAGGTTAAGGTACACGTTGTAGGGAAAGGTGTATTTTGGGGGGGAGGGGGCGGCAGGTTCGTTGATAGTGATTATCGTAAGTGCATGCCTGCGGGATCATCCGATTTGTCACGTCAGGATGCACTTGTGGCTCATGACAGGCGGCGCTCCGATTCCAAGGTTGTGGCAGATCTGTGTCTTTCATTCCTGCCATTGTTTGTGTACTGTGACAGGAGGCAGTATTGTGATGTTGGGTGCACCCCTGTGTAGGACATGTGTGGGTGTTCGTGGCTTAGCTGAGCAATGGCGGATGTCGGAAGGGTGGGATATTCTGTTTTCTGGGTGGACCTCCCGGTCTGGTTATGATAGTGTGGATTGTGTAATGTGGCGGAGAGGATGCACCGGATGTTCTTCCATGCTGGTGGTTAGATATTGTGTGTGTGCCTGTTAGAGGCAGAGAGTAGTGTGTGATAGTGTCTGGCTGACGTGTGGTTCTCATTGTGTGCAGAGTCTTTCAGCATGTATAGGGACGGTTGTATATATTATCTGTATTCTGATGGCTCTGCATCTATTACTAATCAGTGCCGTGTATACGGTTACTCTGGTTCCAGTCGAAACTGTTCTATCTCTGTACATTAGTGACACTGCGGCTCCACTATGTTGCCGCCCCTGTCGGCCGTTTCCCCCAGTGTGTGGCTAATGATTATCAGCAATCAGTCTATTAGTCAATACCGGTAGTGTGACGACGTGAAATGTCCGGGATGGGGGAAGCTACACGCTTCCCGTGG
>NW_026047712.1:27500-31541 GCF_023864345.2 Schistocerca serialis cubense | reverse complement strand
TGTGCCTTAACCTAACCTACGTTGTGCCTTAACCTAACCTACGTTGTGCCTTAACCTAACCTACGTTGTGCCTTAACCTAACCTACGTTGTGCCTTAACCTAACCTACGTTGTGCCTTAACCTAACCTACGTTGTGCCTTAACCTAACCTACGTTGTGCCTTAACCTAACCTACGTTGTGCCTTAACCTAACCTATGTTGTGCCTTAACCTAACCTATGTTGTGCCTTAACCTAACCTATGTTGTGCCTTAACCTAACCTATGTTGTGCCTTAACCTAACCTATGTTGTGCCTTAACCTAACCTATGTTGTGCCTTAACCTAACCTATGTTGTGCCTTAACCTAACCTATGTTGTGCCTTAACCTAACCTATGTTGTGCCTTAACCTAACCTATGTTGTGCCTTAACCTAACCTATGTTGTGCCTTAACCTAACCTATGTTGTGCCTTAACCTAACCTACGTTGTGCCTTAACCTAACCTACGTTGTGCCTTAACCTAACCCATATTGTACCTTAACCTAACCTAATTTGTGCCTTAACGTAACCTAATTTGTGCCTTAACGTAACCTAATTTGTGCCTTAACGTAACCTAATTTGTGCCTTAACGTAACCTAATTTGTGCCTTAACGTAACCTAATTTGTGCCTTAACGTAACCTAATTTGTGCCTTAACGTAACCTAATTTGTGCCTTAACGTAACCTAATTTGTGCCTTAACGTAACCTAATTTGTGCCTTAACGTAACCTAATTTGTGCCTTAACGTAACCTAATTTGTGCCTTAACGTAACCTAATTTGTGCCTTAACGTAACCTAATTTGTGCCTTAACGTAACCTAATTTGTGCCTTAACGTAACCTAATTTGTGCCTTAACGTAACCCATGTTGTGCCTTAACGTAACCCATGTTGTGCCTTAACGTAACCCAATTTGTGCCTTAACGTAACCCATGTTGTGCCTTAACCTAACCTATATTGTGCCTCAACCTAACCTATATTGCGCCTTAACCTGACGCACGTTGTCGCTGAACCTGCTCTGTAATTGTTATGCAACTCGTTAAATTAGTGTAGTGTTGCCTAACCGCAACCCTCGCAATATAGTTCGCTATTCGCACTGCCCGGTCCCCTGTGTATCGCGTCATGTTAAACACCTTGCAGGTGTTGCTGACTTTCCACATGCTCCTGCTATACACTGTAATGTGGATAGCAGCAGGACGTACATGCCCCCCCCCCTTCCCCCCTGCCTTCGCAAGCTGGTCGTTGAGAAGTTTGCATGTTCAATGCCCTTCGCATGCCGACGTACTCAGCCTACGTTGTGGTACGGCCTGTCACCTGTCCGCCGATGTACGCAAAACCCACAAACTGTACTGCACATTGGTCCGTATGTACTGAATGATACATCGTGGCACATGTGTGACCGTACGACGACTGCGCCTAGCAACGGCAGACCATACAGTCCAAATATTGTGCACGCAGCTACGTGTCGTCTCCCTATAAGAGCTGGATTGCAGTGTGGTACGCCATTCAGACGTGTGGGAGGAACGGACGCCCTGGATGGCGATCAGCATGAGCAGTCTGTTGATGTAGTGGAGCGTGTATTCGGACGTAGTCGTCTCTTCTCACACACCGTGATAGCATGTTGCACCGCGTTCCACATCTGCGACATCCTGCAGAGGCCGGCTGACAGTCGTTCGCGCAATGGACACCGCATACGTACGGGGGCTACCTTCCACGTGTTCTCGAGGCGTGCACATGTTGTTGCGTCTATGTGGGCAGACGTAGTGTGTTGTGACACCTGACACAGGCATGCAATACTCGTTGCAAATGGCGATGGACGTCTACGTTTGCTGGTGACGTTACGCAAATGAACAACAGGTAACCCGTTGTGGTGCGGTTGTTCTCGCTAGAGGTGAATCAGTGTTGGCGACGATCGGTCGAGCTATTAACCGGTTGTTTCAGGGATACCCACCATGCCCACGAACGTGAAAGGGGACCCACCATGCCCACGAACGCGAAAGGGGATCTGGGTGTGAGGCGATACGCGGCGGTGGCTGGGTGGGACCGTCCCCGGCCGGTGAGGGGGGGCCGCCCGGCGTGCTGGCAGCGCGGTGCGTGGGCGCACGCGCTACAGCCGGCTGGTGGGGGCGGCCAGTGGCAGGCGCGCCGGCCGACGGACGCGGCAGGCGGCGCAGCTGCGCGCCGGCGCCCCCTGCTCGCGGCGCCTTGCGGCCAAAGTAGGTCCTCGCGGGCCCGGTGCGAAGCGCGGTGGCCATCTGCAGTGTGCTGGTCCGATTGAGGACTGTGTGCGCTGAGGATGCGCCGCCGCCCGGCGCTCGGCGCCGCGACGCCGTCTGCTGCTCGGTCGCCCCAGCGGTTCTCGCAGGTGGTTTGTATCGCAGCTGTGCGGACGTGTTGGCGCGTGCGCTGTGCTGGGAGAGTTCGCTTCGGCACCCAAGTGGGGCTTTTGTCCTTCTGTGGCGCTGGCGTTGGAGCTGCCGGTCACCGTAGGTGGCGCGTGTTGTCTCCCGCCGGCAATGCCACGACAGCACGCTCCCGGGCCTCTGTCGGCAGCGGCAAGCTCAGTTGGGAGCACGGGTGGTCGCACCTAAAGCGTCTACTCGCCTAACTCCGGGCGATTGCGCCTCTCTCGAACCCGACCAAGTACTTAGGACGGCGCTGCGCGCCGCCGGGACCTGAGAGGGTTTCGAGGTGTGTTGTGCAGGGGAGCTCAGCCTCCTCCTGTTTGCAGAATAATTGAGCGGACGCTTGCGTGTTCGCGCGGGCCCCCGGGACACACTCCCGGGCGGCCGGCTGCTCAGCTCTAGTTGACGCAGCTCCCTGGTTGATCCTGCCAGTAGTCATATGCTTGTCTCAAAGATTAAGCCATGCATGTCTCAGTACAAGCCGCATTAAGGTGAAACCGCGAATGGCTCATTAAATCAGTTATGGTTCCTTAGATCGTACCCACGTTACTTGGATAACTGTGGTAATTCTAGAGCTAATACATGCAAACAGAGTCCCGACCAGAGATGGAAGGGACGCTTTTATTAGATCAAAACCAATCGGTCGGCTCGTCCGGTCCGTTTGCCTTGGTGACTCTGAATAACTTTGGGCTGATCGCACGGTCCTCGTACCGGCGACGCATCTTTCAAATGTCTGCCTTATCAACTGTCGATGGTAGGTTCTGCGCCTACCATGGTTGTAACGGGTAACGGGGAATCAGGGTTCGATTCCGGAGAGGGAGCCTGAGAAACGGCTACCACATCCAAGGAAGGCAGCAGGCGCGCAAATTACCCACTCCCGGCACGGGGAGGTAGTGACGAAAAATAACGATACGGGACTCATCCGAGGCCCCGTAATCGGAATGAGTACACTTTAAATCCTTTAACGAGTATCTATTGGAGGGCAAGTCTGGTGCCAGCAGCCGCGGTAATTCCAGCTCCAATAGCGTATATTAAAGTTGTTGCGGTTAAAAAGCTCGTAGTTGGATTTGTGTCCCACGCTGTTGGTTCACCGCCCGTCGGTGTTTAACTGGCATGTATCGTGGGACGTCCTGCCGGTGGGGCGAGCCGAAGGCGTGCGACCGCCTCGTGCGTGCTCGTGCGTCCCGAGGCGGACCCCGTTGAAATCCTACCAGGGTGCTCTTTATTGAGTGTCTCGGTGGGCCGGCACGTTTACTTTGAACAAATTAGAGTGCTTAAAGCAGGCAAGCCCGCCTGAATACTGTGTGCATGGAATAATGGAATAGGACCTCGGTTCTATTTTGTTGGTTTTCGGAACCCGAGGTAATGATTAATAGGGACAGGCGGGGGCATTCGTATTGCGACGTTAGAGGTGAAATTCTTGGATCGTCGCAAGACGAACAGAAGCGAAAGCATTTGCCAAGTATGTTTTCATTAATCAAGAACGAAAGTTAGAGGTTCGAAGGCGATCAGATACCGCCCTAGTTCTAACCATAAACGATGCCAGCCAGCGATCCGCCGCAGTTCCTCCGATGACTCGGCGGGCAGCCTCCGGGAAACCAAAGCTTTTGGGTTCCGGGGGAAGTA
>NW_026047712.1:15000-20000 GCF_023864345.2 Schistocerca serialis cubense | reverse complement strand
GTCCACCCAGAAAACAGAATATCCCACCCTTCCGACATCCGCCATTGCTCAGCTAAGCCACGAACACCCACACATGTCCTACACAGGGGTGCACCCAACATCACAATACTGCCTCCTGTCACAGTACACAAACAATGGCAGGAATGAAAGACACAGATCTGCCACAACCTTGGAATCGGAGCGCCGCCTGTCATGAGCCACAAGTGCATCCTGACGTGACAAATCGGATGATCCCGCAGGCATGCACTTACGATAATCACTATCAACGAACCTGCCGCCCCCTCCCCCCCCAAAATACACCTTTCCCTACAACGTGTACCTTAACCTAAGCTATATTGTACCTTAACCTAAGCGATATTGTACCTTAACCTAAGGTATATCGTACCTTAACCTAACCTACATTGCGCCTTCACCTAACCTACGTTGTACCTTAACCTAACCTACGTTGTACCTTAACCTAACCTACGTTGTACCTTAACCTAACCTACGTTGTACCTTAACCTAACCTACGTTGTACCTTAACCTAACCTACGTTGTACCTTAACCTAACCTACGTTGTACCTTAACCTAACCTACGTTGTACCTTAACCTAACCTACGTTGTACCTTAACCTAACCTACATTGTGCCTTAACCTAACCTACGTTGTGCCTTAACCTAACCTACATTGTGCCTTAACCTAACCTACGTTGTGCCTTAACCTAACCTACGTTGTGCCTTAACCTAACCTACGTTGTGCCTTAACCTAACCTACGTTGTGCCTTAACCTAACCTACGTTGTGCCTTAACCTAACCTACGTTGTGCCTTAACCTAACCTACGTTGTGCCTTAACCTAACCTATGTTGTGCCTTAACCTAACCTATGTTGTGCCTTAACCTAACCTATGTTGTGCCTTAACCTAACCTATGTTGTGCCTTAACCTAACCTATGTTGTGCCTTAACCTAACCTATGTTGTGCCTTAACCTAACCTATGTTGTGCCTTAACCTAACCTATGTTGTGCCTTAACCTAACCTATGTTGTGCCTTAACCTAACCTATGTTGTGCCTTAACCTAACCTATGTTGTGCCTTAACCTAACCTATGTTGTGCCTTAACCTAACCTATGTTGTGCCTTAACCTAACCTACGTTGTGCCTTAACCTAACCTACGTTGTGCCTTAACCTAACCTACGTTGTGCCTTAACCTAACCTACGTTGTGCCTTAACCTAACCTACGTTGTGCCTTAACCTAACCTACGTTGTGCCTTAACCTAACCTACGTTGTGCCTTAACCTAACCTACGTTGTGCCTTAACCTAACCTACGTTGTGCCTTAACCTAACCTACGTTGTGCCTTAACCTAACCTACGTTGTGCCTTAACCTAACCTATGTTGTGCCTTAACCTAACCTATGTTGTGCCTTAACCTAACCTATGTTGTGCCTTAACCTAACCTATGTTGTGCCTTAACCTAACCTATGTTGTGCCTTAACCTAACCTATGTTGTGCCTTAACCTAACCTATGTTGTGCCTTAACCTAACCTATGTTGTGCCTTAACCTAACCTATGTTGTGCCTTAACCTAACCTACGTTGTGCCTTAACCTAACCTACGTTGTGCCTTAACCTAACCTACGTTGTGCCTTAACCTAACCCATATTGTACCTTAACCTAACCCATATTGTACCTTAACCTAACCCATATTGTACCTTAACCTAACCCATATTGTACCTTAACCTAACCCATATTGTACCTTAACGTAACCTAATTTGTGCCTTAACGTAACCTAATTTGTGCCTTAACGTAACCTAATTTGTGCCTTAACGTAACCTAATTTGTGCCTTAACGTAACCTAATTTGTGCCTTAACGTAACCTAATTTGTGCCTTAACGTAACCTAATTTGTGCCTTAACGTAACCTAATTTGTGCCTTAACGTAACCTAATTTGTGCCTTAACGTAACCTAATTTGTGCCTTAACGTAACCTAATTTGTGCCTTAACGTAACCTAATTTGTGCCTTAACGTAACCTAATTTGTGCCTTAACGTAACCTAATTTGTGCCTTAACGTAACCTAATTTGTGCCTTAACGTAACCTAATTTGTGCCTTAACGTAACCCATGTTGTGCCTTAACGTAACCCATGTTGTGCCTTAACGTAACCCAATTTGTGCCTTAACGTAACCCATGTTGTGCCTTAACCTAACCTATATTGTGCCTCAACCTAACCTATATTGCGCCTTAACCTGACGCACGTTGTCGCTGAACCTGCTCTGTAATTGTTATGCAACTCGTTAAATTAGTGTAGTGTTGCCTAACCGCAACCCTCGCAATATAGTTCGCTATTCGCACTGCCCGGTCCCCTGTGTATCGCGTCATGTTAAACACCTTGCAGGTGTTGCTGACTTTCCACATGCTCCTGCTATACACTGTAATGTGGATAGCAGCAGGACGTACATGCCCCCCCCCCTTCCCCCCTGCCTTCGCAAGCTGGTCGTTGAGAAGTTTGCATGTTCAATGCCCTTCGCATGCCGACGTACTCAGCCTACGTTGTGGTACGGCCTGTCACCTGTCCGCCGATGTACGCAAAACCCACAAACTGTACTGCACATTGGTCCGTATGTACTGAATGATACATCGTGGCACATGTGTGACCGTACGACGACTGCGCCTAGCAACGGCAGACCATACAGTCCAAATATTGTGCACGCAGCTACGTGTCGTCTCCCTATAAGAGCTGGATTGCAGTGTGGTACGCCATTCAGACGTGTGGGAGGAACGGACGCCCTGGATGGCGATCAGCATGAGCAGTCTGTTGATGTAGTGGAGCGTGTATTCGGACGTAGTCGTCTCTTCTCACACACCGTGATAGCATGTTGCACCGCGTTCCACATCTGCGACATCCTGCAGAGGCCGGCTGACAGTCGTTCGCGCAATGGACACCGCATACGTACGGGGGCTACCTTCCACGTGTTCTCGAGGCGTGCACATGTTGTTGCGTCTATGTGGGCAGACGTAGTGTGTTGTGACACCTGACACAGGCATGCAATACTCGTTGCAAATGGCGATGGACGTCTACGTTTGCTGGTGACGTTACGCAAATGAACAACAGGTAACCCGTTGTGGTGCGGTTGTTCTCGCTAGAGGTGAATCAGTGTTGGCGACGATCGGTCGAGCTATTAACCGGTTGTTTCAGGGATACCCACCATGCCCACGAACGTGAAAGGGGACCCACCATGCCCACGAACGCGAAAGGGGATCTGGGTGTGAGGCGATACGCGGCGGTGGCTGGGTGGGACCGTCCCCGGCCGGTGAGGGGGGGCCGCCCGGCGTGCTGGCAGCGCGGTGCGTGGGCGCACGCGCTACAGCCGGCTGGTGGGGGCGGCCAGTGGCAGGCGCGCCGGCCGACGGACGCGGCAGGCGGCGCAGCTGCGCGCCGGCGCCCCCTGCTCGCGGCGCCTTGCGGCCAAAGTAGGTCCTCGCGGGCCCGGTGCGAAGCGCGGTGGCCATCTGCAGTGTGCTGGTCCGATTGAGGACTGTGTGCGCTGAGGATGCGCCGCCGCCCGGCGCTCGGCGCCGCGACGCCGTCTGCTGCTCGGTCGCCCCAGCGGTTCTCGCAGGTGGTTTGTATCGCAGCTGTGCGGACGTGTTGGCGCGTGCGCTGTGCTGGGAGAGTTCGCTTCGGCACCCAAGTGGGGCTTTTGTCCTTCTGTGGCGCTGGCGTTGGAGCTGCCGGTCACCGTAGGTGGCGCGTGTTGTCTCCCGCCGGCAATGCCACGACAGCACGCTCCCGGGCCTCTGTCGGCAGCGGCAAGCTCAGTTGGGAGCACGGGTGGTCGCACCTAAAGCGTCTACTCGCCTAACTCCGGGCGATTGCGCCTCTCTCGAACCCGACCAAGTACTTAGGACGGCGCTGCGCGCCGCCGGGACCTGAGAGGGTTTCGAGGTGTGTTGTGCAGGGGAGCTCAGCCTCCTCCTGTTTGCAGAATAATTGAGCGGACGCTTGCGTGTTCGCGCGGGCCCCCGGGACACACTCCCGGGCGGCCGGCTGCTCAGCTCTAGTTGACGCAGCTCCCTGGTTGATCCTGCCAGTAGTCATATGCTTGTCTCAAAGATTAAGCCATGCATGTCTCAGTACAAGCCGCATTAAGGTGAAACCGCGAATGGCTCATTAAATCAGTTATGGTTCCTTAGATCGTACCCACGTTACTTGGATAACTGTGGTAATTCTAGAGCTAATACATGCAAACAGAGTCCCGACCAGAGATGGAAGGGACGCTTTTATTAGATCAAAACCAATCGGTCGGCTCGTCCGGTCCGTTTGCCTTGGTGACTCTGAATAACTTTGGGCTGATCGCACGGTCCTCGTACCGGCGACGCATCTTTCAAATGTCTGCCTTATCAACTGTCGATGGTAGGTTCTGCGCCTACCATGGTTGTAACGGGTAACGGGGAATCAGGGTTCGATTCCGGAGAGGGAGCCTGAGAAACGGCTACCACATCCAAGGAAGGCAGCAGGCGCGCAAATTACCCACTCCCGGCACGGGGAGGTAGTGACGAAAAATAACGATACGGGACTCATCCGAGGCCCCGTAATCGGAATGAGTACACTTTAAATCCTTTAACGAGTATCTATTGGAGGGCAAGTCTGGTGCCAGCAGCCGCGGTAATTCCAGCTCCAATAGCGTATATTAAAGTTGTTGCGGTTAAAAAGCTCGTAGTTGGATTTGTGTCCCACGCTGTTGGTTCACCGCCCGTCGGTGTTTAACTGGCATGTATCGTGGGACGTCCTGCCGGTGGGGCGAGCCGAAGGCGTGCGACCGCCTCGTGCGTGCTCGTGCGTCCCGAGGCGGACCCCGTTGAAATCCTACCAGGGTGCTCTTTATTGAGTGTCTCGGTGGGCCGGCACGTTTACTTTGAACAAATTAGAGTGCTTAAAGCAGGCAAGCCCGCCTGAATACTGTGTGCATGGAATAATGGAATAGGACCTCGGTTCTATTTTGTTGGTTTTCGGAACCCGAGGTAATGA
>NW_026047712.1:0-7500 GCF_023864345.2 Schistocerca serialis cubense | reverse complement strand
AACCGTATACACGGCACTGATTAGTAATAGATGCAGAGCCATCAGAATACAGATAATATATACAACCGTCCCTATACATGCTGAAAGACCTCTGCACACAATGAGAACCACACGTCAGCCAGACACTATCACACACTACTCTCTGCTCTAACAGGCACACACACAATATCTAACCACCAGCATGGAAGAACATCCGGTGCATCCTCTCCGCCACATTACACAATCCACACTATCATAACCAGACCGGGAGGTCCACCCAGAAAACAGAATATCCCACCCTTCCGACATCCGCCATTGCTCAGCTAAGCCACGAACACCCACACATGTCCTACACAGGGGTGCACCCAACATCACAATACTGCCTCCTGTCACGTACACAAACAATGGCAGGAATGAAAGACACAGATCTGCCACAACCTTGGAATCGGAGCGCCGCCTGTCATGAGCCACAAGTGCCATCCTGACGTGACAAATCGGATGATCCCGCAGGCATGCACTTACGATAATCACTATCAACGAACTGCCGCCCCCTCCCCCCCCAAAATACACCTTTTCCCTACAACGTGTACCTTAACCTAAGCTATATTGTACCTTAACCTAGCGATATTGTACCTTAACCTAAGGTATATCGTACCTTAACCTAACCTACATTGCGCCTTCACCTAACCTACGTTGTACCTTAACCTAACCTACGTTGTACCTTAACCTAACCTACGTTGTACCTTAACCTAACCTACGTTGTACCTTAACCTAACCTACGTTGTACCTTAACTAACTACGTTGTACCTTAACCTAACCTACGTTGTACCTTACCTAACCTACGTTGTACCTTACCTAACCTACGTTGTACCTTAACCTAACCTACGTTGTGCTTAACTCTAACCTACGTTGTGCCTTAACCTAACCTACGTTGTGCCTTAACCTAACCTACGTTGTGCCTTAACCTAACCTATGTTGTGCCTTAACCTAACCTATGTTGTGCCTTAACCTAACCTATGTTGTGCCTTAACCTAACCTATGTTGTGCCTTAACCTAACCTATGTTGTGCCTTAACCTAACCTATGTTGTGCCTTACCTAACCTATGTTGTGCCTTAACCTACCTATGTTGTGCCTTAACCTAACCTACGTTGTGCCTTACCTAACCTACGTTGTGCCTTAACCTAACCTACGTTGTGCCTTAACCTAACCTACGTTGTGCCTTAACCTAACCTACGTTGTGCCTTAACCTAACCTACGTTGTGCCTTAACCTAACCTACGTTGTGCCTTAACCTAACCTACGTTGTGCCTTAACCTAACCTACGTTGTGCCTTAACCTAACCTACGTTGTGCCTTAACCTAACCTACGTTGTGCCTTAACCTAACCTACGTTGTGCCTTAACCTAACCTACGTTGTGCCTTAACCTAACCTACGTTGTGCCTTAACTAACCTACGTTGTGCCTTAACCTAACCTACGTTGTGCCTTAACCTAACCTACGTTGTGCCTTAACCTAACCTACAGTTGTGCCTTAACCTAACCTACGTTGTGCCTTAACCTAACCTACGTTGTGCCTTAACCTACCTACGTTGTGCCTAACCTAACCTACGGTTGTGGCCTTAACCTAACCTACGTTGTGCTTAACCTAACCTACGTTGTGCTTAACCTAACCTACGTTGTGCCTTAACCTAACCTACGTTGTGCCTTAACCTAACCTACGTTGTGCCTTAACCTAACCTACGTTGTGCCTTAACCTAACCTACGTTGTGCCTTAACTAACCTACGTTGTGCCTTAACCTAACCTACGTTGTGCCTTAACCTAACCTACGTTGTGCCTTAACCTAACCTACGTTGTGCCTTAACCTAACCTACGTTGTGCCTTAACCTAACTATGTTGTGCCTTAACCTAACCTATGTTGTGCCTTAACCTAACCTATGTTGTGCCTTAACCTAACCTATGTTGTGCCTTAACCTAACCTATGTTGTGCCTTAACCTAACCCTATGTTGTGCCCTTAACCTAACCTATGTTGTGCCTTAACCTAACCTTATGTTGTGCCTTAACCTAACCTACGTTGTGCCTTACCTAACCCATATTGTACCTTAACCTAACCCATATTGTACCTTAACCTAACCATATTGTACCTTAACCTAACCCATATTGTACCTTAACCTAACCCATATTGTACCTTAACGTAACCTAATTTGTGACTTAACGTAACCTAATTTGTGCCTTAACGTAACCTAATTTGTGCCTTAACGTAACCTAATTTGTGCCTTAACGTAACCTAATTTGTGCCTTAACGTAACCTAATTTGTGCCTTAACGTAACCTAATTTGTGCCTTAACGTAACCTAATTTGTGCCTTAACGTAACCTAATTTGTGCCTTAACGTAACCTAATTTGTGCCTTAACGTAACCTAATTTGTGCCTTAACGTAACCTAATTTGTGCCTTAACGTAACCTAATTTGTGCCTTAACGTAACCTTAATTTGTGCCTTAACGTAACCTAATTTGTGCCTTAACGTAACCTAATTTGTGCCTTAACGTAACCTATTTGTGCCTTAACGTAACCTAATTTGTGCCTTAACGTAACCTAATTTGTGCCTTAACGTAACCTAATTTGTGCCTTAACGTAACCTAATTTGTGCCTTAACGTAACCTAATTTGTGCCTTAACGTAACCTAATTTGTGCCTTAACGTAACCTAATTTGTGCCTTAACGTAACCTAATTTGTGCCTTAACGTAACCTAATTTGTGCCTTAACGTAACCTAATTTGTGCCTTAACGTAACCTAATTTGGCTAACGTAACCTAATTTGTGCCTTAACGTAACCCAATGTTGTGCCTTAACGTAACCCATGTTGTGCCTTAACGTAACCCAATTTGTGCCTTAACGTAACCCATGTTGTGCCTTAACCTAACCTATATTGTGCCTCAACCTAACCTATATTGCGCCTTAACCTGACGCACGTTGTCGCTGAACCTGCTCTGTAATTGTTATGCAACTCGTTAAATTAGTGTAGTGTTGCCTAACCGCAACCCTCGCAATATAGTTCGCTATTCGCACTGCCCGGTCCCCTGTGTATCGCGTCATGTTAAACACCTTGCAGGTGTTGCTGACTTTCCACATGCTCCTGCTATACACTGTAATGTGGATAGCAGCAGGACGTACATGCCCCCCCCCCCTTCCCCCCTGCCTTCGCAAGCTGGTCGTTGAGAAGTTTGCATGTTCAATGCCCTTCGCATGCCGACGTACTCAGCCTACGTTGTGGTACGGCCTGTCACCTGTCCGCCGATGTACGCAAAACCCACAAACTGTACTGCACATTGGTCCGTATGTACTGAATGATACATCGTGGCACATGTGTGACCGTACGACGACTGCGCCTAGCAACGGCAGACCATACAGTCCAAATATTGTGCACGCAGCTACGTGTCGTCTCCCTATAAGAGCTGGATTGCAGTGTGGTACGCCATTCAGACGTGTGGGAGGAACGGACGCCCTGGATGGCGATCAGCATGAGCAGTCTGTTGATGTAGTGGAGCGTGTATTCGGACGTAGTCGTCTCTTCTCACACACCGTGATAGCATGTTGCACCGCGTTCCACATCTGCGACATCCTGCAGAGGCCGGCTGACAGTCGTTCGCGCAATGGACACCGCATACGTACGGGGGCTACCTTCCACGTGTTCTCGAGGCGTGCACATGTTGTTGCGTCTATGTGGGCAGACGTAGTGTGTTGTGACACCTGACACAGGCATGCAATACTCGTTGCAAATGGCGATGGACGTCTACGTTTGCTGGTGACGTTACGCAAATGAACAACAGGTAACCCGTTGTGGTGCGGTTGTTCTCGCTAGAGGTGAATCAGTGTTGGCGACGATCGGTCGAGCTATTAACCGGTTGTTTCAGGGATACCCACCATGCCCACGAACGTGAAAGGGGACCCACCATGCCCACGAACGCGAAAGGGGATCTGGGTGTGAGGCGATACGCGGCGGTGGCTGGGTGGGACCGTCCCCGGCCGGTGAGGGGGGGGCCGCCCGGCGTGCTGGCAGCGCGGTGCGTGGGCGCACGCGCTACAGCCGGCTGGTGGGGGCGGCCAGTGGCAGGCGCGCCGGCCGACGGACGCGGCAGGCGGCGCAGCTGCGCGCCGGCGCCCCCTGCTCGCGGCGCCTTGCGGCCAAAGTAGGTCCTCGCGGGCCCGGTGCGAAGCGCGGTGGCCATCTGCAGTGTGCTGGTCCGATTGAGGACTGTGTGCGCTGAGGATGCGCCGCCGCCCGGCGCTCGGCGCCGCGACGCCGTCTGCTGCTCGGTCGCCCCAGCGGTTCTCGCAGGTGGTTTGTATCGCAGCTGTGCGGACGTGTTGGCGCGTGCGCTGTGCTGGGAGAGTTCGCTTCGGCACCCAAGTGGGGCTTTTGTCCTTCTGTGGCGCTGGCGTTGGAGCTGCCGGTCACCGTAGGTGGCGCGTGTTGTCTCCCGCCGGCAATGCCACGACAGCACGCTCCCGGGCCTCTGTCGGCAGCGGCAAGCTCAGTTGGGAGCACGGGTGGTCGCACCTAAAGCGTCTACTCGCCTAACTCCGGGCGATTGCGCCTCTCTCGAACCCGACCAAGTACTTAGGACGGCGCTGCGCGCCGCCGGGACCTGAGAGGGTTTCGAGGTGTGTTGTGCAGGGGAGCTCAGCCTCCTCCTGTTTGCAGAATAATTGAGCGGACGCTTGCGTGTTCGCGCGGGCCCCCGGGACACACTCCCGGGCGGCCGGCTGCTCAGCTCTAGTTGACGCAGCTCCCTGGTTGATCCTGCCAGTAGTCATATGCTTGTCTCAAAGATTAAGCCATGCATGTCTCAGTACAAGCCGCATTAAGGTGAAACCGCGAATGGCTCATTAAATCAGTTATGGTTCCTTAGATCGTACCCACGTTACTTGGATAACTGTGGTAATTCTAGAGCTAATACATGCAAACAGAGTCCCGACCAGAGATGGAAGGGACGCTTTTATTAGATCAAAACCAATCGGTCGGCTCGTCCGGTCCGTTTGCCTTGGTGACTCTGAATAACTTTGGGCTGATCGCACGGTCCTCGTACCGGCGACGCATCTTTCAAATGTCTGCCTTATCAACTGTCGATGGTAGGTTCTGCGCCTACCATGGTTGTAACGGGTAACGGGGAATCAGGGTTCGATTCCGGAGAGGGAGCCTGAGAAACGGCTACCACATCCAAGGAAGGCAGCAGGCGCGCAAATTACCCACTCCCGGCACGGGGAGGTAGTGACGAAAAATAACGATACGGGACTCATCCGAGGCCCCGTAATCGGAATGAGTACACTTTAAATCCTTTAACGAGTATCTATTGGAGGGCAAGTCTGGTGCCAGCAGCCGCGGTAATTCCAGCTCCAATAGCGTATATTAAAGTTGTTGCGGTTAAAAAGCTCGTAGTTGGATTTGTGTCCCACGCTGTTGGTTCACCGCCCGTCGGTGTTTAACTGGCATGTATCGTGGGACGTCCTGCCGGTGGGGCGAGCCGAAGGCGTGCGACCGCCTCGTGCGTGCTCGTGCGTCCCGAGGCGGACCCCGTTGAAATCCTACCAGGGTGCTCTTTATTGAGTGTCTCGGTGGGCCGGCACGTTTACTTTGAACAAATTAGAGTGCTTAAAGCAGGCAAGCCCGCCTGAATACTGTGTGCATGGAATAATGGAATAGGACCTCGGTTCTATTTTGTTGGTTTTCGGAACCCGAGGTAATGATTAATAGGGACAGGCGGGGGCATTCGTATTGCGACGTTAGAGGTGAAATTCTTGGATCGTCGCAAGACGAACAGAAGCGAAAGCATTTGCCAAGTATGTTTTCATTAATCAAGAACGAAAGTTAGAGGTTCGAAGGCGATCAGATACCGCCCTAGTTCTAACCATAAACGATGCCAGCCAGCGATCCGCCGCAGTTCCTCCGATGACTCGGCGGGCAGCCTCCGGGAAACCAAAGCTTTTGGGTTCCGGGGGAAGTATGGTTGCAAAGCTGAAACTTAAAGGAATTGACGGAAGGGCACCACCAGGAGTGGAGCCTGCGGCTTAATTTGACTCAACACGGGAAACCTCACCAGGCCCGGACACCGGAAGGATTGACAGATTGATAGCTCTTTCTTGATTCGGTGGGTGGTGGTGCATGGCCGTTCTTAGTTGGTGGAGCGATTTGTCTGGTTAATTCCGATAACGAACGAGACTCTAGCCTGCTAACTAGTCGCGTGACATCCTTCGTGCTGTCAGCGATTACTTTTCTTCTTAGAGGGACAGGCGGCTTCTAGCCGCACGAGATTGAGCAATAACAGGTCTGTGATGCCCTTAGATGTTCTGGGCCGCACGCGCGCTACACTGAAGGAATCAGCGTGTCTTCCTAGGCCGAAAGGTCGGGGTAACCCGCTGAACCTCCTTCGTGCTAGGGATTGGGGCTTGCAATTGTTCCCCATGAACGAGGAATTCCCAGTAAGCGCGAGTCATAAGCTCGCGTTGATTACGTCCCTGCCCTTTGTACACACCGCCCGTCGCTACTACCGATTGAATGATTTAGTGAGGTCTTCGGACTGGTACGCGGCATTGACTCTGTCGTTGCCGATGCTACCGGAAAGATGACCAAACTTGATCATTTAGAGGAAGTAAAAGTCGTAACAAGGTTTCCGTAGGTGAACCTGCGGAAGGATCATTACCGACTAGACTGCATGTCTTTCGATGTGCGTGTCGTGTCGCGCAACACGCAGCTACCTGTACGGCTCGCAGTAGCCGTGCGCCGCGTGCGGAACCACGCGTTCGTCTCAAAACTAACGGCAATGTTGTGTGGTACGAGCGCTGAAGCGCTGGAGCGGCTGGCCTGCGGCACCTGGCGCCTGGCGCCGGTTTTGAATGACTTTCGCCCGACTGCCTGTCCGCTCCGGTGTGGAGCCGTACGACGCCCATCGGCCGTGAGGCCGTTGGACACTGAACGCTGGAACAGGGCCGCCACACGCCTCAGTCCCGCCTATGCAACTGTCTCGAAAGAGATGGTGGAAACTATGAAAAGATCACCCAGGACGGTGGATCACTCGGCTCGTGGGTCGATGAAGAACGCAGCAAATTGCGCGTCGACATGTGAACTGCAGGACACATGAACATCGACGTTTCGAACGCACATTGCGGTCCATGGATTCCGTTCCCGGGCCACGTCTGGCTGAGGGTCGGCTACGTATACTGAAGCGCGCGGCGTTTGCCCCGCTTCGCAGACCTGGGAGTGTCGTGGCCGCCTGTGGGGCCGGCCGCGTCTCCTTAAACGTGCGATGCGCGCCCGTCGCCTGGCGGTTCGCATACCGGTACTTACTCGGTAGCGTGCACAGCCGGCTGGCGGTGTGGCGTGCGACACCTCGTACAACGACCTCAGAGCAGGCGAGACTACCCGCTGAATTTAAGCATATTACTAAGCGGAGGAAAAGAAACTAACAAGGATTCCCCCAGTAGCGCGCGAGCGAACAGGGAAGAGTCCAGCACCGAACCCCGCAGG
>NW_026047711.1:0-31507 GCF_023864345.2 Schistocerca serialis cubense | reverse complement strand
GGTGGTGAAAGTGCAGTCGTCGGGTGGGGCTGGGGCTGTGCGTCGTGGCGGAAAGGTGGTAGGTTGCGGGAAGCGAGCCCGTCGTTGACGGTGTCGCGTGAGTTGTGAATCGAGTGGGGCGCGGGGCGCGGGACAGGAGCAGCGTGCCGCTGCGTCGTGGTCGTCAGCAGAGGCTGTGCGTGTGCTTGTCCTTTTTGTGGGCGGTTCGTGCGAGGCGTTTTTGTTTTGTGTTGCCCTAGTTGTTAGTTTATTTTGTTTGTGTTTGTTATTTTGAGACGACGACTGGTTGGTGGCGTGCGCGCGAAGTGGCGGTGTGCGCTTCCCGTGTCGTTTGTGTTGTTTTGTTTTTTTGTTTTTGTGTGTTTTTTTTTTTGCACTGGGCCCCGGTGGGTGGGTGCGTGTGTGTCGATTGCCGGCTGGCGAAAGGTGCGCCATCGGCGGGGTGGGTCGCCGGCACAAGTAGAGGCGGCGGCGTTGTTGCTGTTGTTGTTGTGTGGTGTTTGTTTTGTTCGGCTGTGTCGGCGAGCTGTGTTGCGGTGCGTGTGAATGGTGGTGCAAAAGTGCTGGCGTTGGGGCTGCGACTGCGACGGCGGCGAGCCGCGGGCGCGCCATTGATAGTGATGTTGTGAACAGCGGCTGTGTACGGTAGTGGTGTTGTTGTAGCACGACGTGCATCCGGGCCGGCGCGGAAAGCGCAGTTGCGGGCGGTTGCCCTTCGGTGCCAGCCATGTCGCGTGAGCGGCGGGTTGCTCTGGTGTCGACACGTGGTGCTCTGGGTTGTTGTGTGGTGCCCTTTGGCCGGTGGGGGTGGTTCGCGTGTGTCTGGTTCGCGCTCGGTGTCTGGTCGTGGTCGTGCTGCTCCCCCGTCTGTCGGCGGTTTCCGACGTCGTCTGTACGTTTTTGTTCGTTTGCGGCGTGCCTGCCGACGTCGTCCCGTCGCGACCTTTCAACCGAAAGTGTGGCGCCCGAAGGTGAACGAACGTAACCCTGACCTCGGCGCTTTACGCTGAGCCGAGCGAACCGAACCGAACCGAACCTAACCTGTGGTGTGGCGAGGTGAGCTCAGCCTGTGAGCCCCTAACGTCTACGTAAGGTAAGCTGTCCGGCTCACGCCTCACGTTTGAACGCTTTTTTAACCTACGTTTGACGCTTCTTAACCTAGCACTGACCCCTTAACCTAACCTAACGTGTAACCTAACCTAACCTAACCTAACCTCTGACGCCTGACGTGTTTGAATGCTTAACCTAAGTTTGACGCTTAACCTAACCCAAGTCCCCTTAACCTAACCCACGTCCACCTAACCTAACCTAACGTAGACGTGTAAACGTAATGTGTAACGCGTAACGTGTAAGGTCGGCTGTCGTGTGTGCTTGACGGCAGATTGGGTTGGTCTGTAGATTCGGATTGCGGTTTGCCTCGGTCGAGGGGTTGTGGGTCGGAAGCGGCGAGGGGCGGCGGCGCCTGTTGCGCAGGCGGCGTCCGTTTGCGGCGGGCAATTGTTGAGAAACGGCTGTGAATGTTGGCGGGCGAGAGGAGGAGGACGGCGCGCGATGTGGCCCGACGGCTGCGGGCCGATCGGGAAACGGCGGGAGGGCGACGGAAGGCGATGGGGCGGCGGAGGCGCGTTTGCACGGCCGTCATCGCCGCACGCCTCGGCTTGTGTGGCTGTGGCGCCGGCCGCGCTGGCCGGGCTGCCGCGGCGACGGTGTGGGAGTTTTGCCGAAGGTTTGGCCATTGTGGCGGGTCGTCGGCTGGGGCTGTGGGGGCGGCATTTGGGCGGGGGCGGCGATTCTCGGCGGGCCGACCCAGGCTGTAGCGCGCGGTAGCTGCAGTTTGGCCGTGGTTTGCGGCGCTGCCGTGGCGACTGGTTGGCGACTGTGGTGTGGCTGTGTGTAGCCCCATCCTCGGTGGTTTGAAAGGCGCGGGCGGTTGTGGCGCAGGTTTGGGGCTGCTCCGCACAGGCTGTCGGACGTTGGGCGGTAGCAAGCGCGGGAGGCGCGGCGCGGCGGCGCGCAGAGTGGCGGCCGCTCTCTCGGCCGTCCGCGCCCGCCCGCGACACTGGCTGGGCCTTGTGATTCTCTGCTCTGCTGCTGTGCTGTGCTTGCGTGCCTGCCGTCCCGCTCGCTCTCGCTGTGTGTTACGCGCGTCGTCGAAATGGCAGATCAGGCGGCTACGAACGAGACTGCTGCGGCACCCGCCGCCACCGGCACTACGAAGAAGGCCAAGTCTGCGTCGTCTGCGAAGAAGCCGCGCGCCAAGCCTGCGCACCCGCGCACCTCTGAGATGGTGACGGCCGCCATCAAGAGTCTGAAGGAGCGCGGCGGGTCGTCGCTGCAGGCGATCAAGAAGTACATAGCCGCGCACTACAAGCTGGACGCGGAGAAGCTGGCGCCGTTTATCAAGAAGTACCTCAAGTCGGCCGTCGTGGCGGGCGAGCTGGTGCAGACGAAGGGGAAGGGCGCGTCCGGCTCGTTCAAGCTTGCCGGCGCCGGCGGCGGGGGGGCGGCCGAGGGCGGCAAGGCTCGTGCTGGCGGTGCCAAGAAGAAGCGCGCCGCTCCGGCCAGCAAGGAGAAGAAGGGCGCCCGTGCGGCCGGCGCAAAGAAGGCTGGTGGCGTGAAGGCGGCGACCGGTCGGAAGGCGGGCGCCGCCAAGAAGGCGTCTGCGGCGTCGGCCGCTCCCGCGGGTGCGAAGAAGGCGGCTGCGGCCAAGCCGGCCAAGGCCAAGTCGCCGTCGAAGGCGAAGAAGGCCGCCAAGGTTCCGACGAAGAAGCCGAAGGCGCCGCGCCCGAAGAAGGCGACGACGCCGTCTAAGGCGAAGGCTTCGCCCAAGAAGAAGAAGTAGAGTAGAGTAGAGGAGAAAGAGATGGGAAAGGAAGGGTTTGGCGCTTGACTCCGTCGTCCCCACCCCCCGTCGTCGTCTAGTGGCGCGCAAGAGACGCGCGGCCCAAAACGGCCCTTCTCAGGGCCATCAAAGCACGTCGGGGAAGGTTTTGATTGTCGTGTTGCGTTTGGTGTGGGTGTCTGTCTGTATGCCCGTGGGGATGCTGTTTGCGTGCCGTGGTGGTTGGATTGCGGGGGTCGGTGGCGGGTGTGGGCGGCGGTAGCGGTAAGCGGTGTTGTTGTTGTCGTGGTTGATTGTCGCCGTGTTTGTGGCGGCGGCCGACGGTTGGTTTTCTGTCACGTTGTTTTGTTTGAATACGTTGGATGGCTTGCCTGCGTTCGTTCTTCTCGGATGTCTGTCTTGTCGAGTCGTGTCTGGTCTTTGTTTTGTTCCTTTGTGTGTGTTATGTTTTGCAACGGGGGGCACGTTGAGATGTGGAAGGAGTCGGCGGGGATTTCGGCGGCGTGTAGAGCGAGCGAGCGCGCCTGCCTGGCCGTTGGCCGTCGGAGTGGAGTGCGGGTTTTTTTTTTGTTTTCGAAACGAAAGCGGCGGGCGGCCGGCCAGCCAGCCAGCCGTGCGGTGTGACGTCGGCCGTTGGGTATTGTGCGCTTGGAGCGCCGGGGAGGGATGATGTGTGATTGTTGCGCGCTGCTAGCAGGCAGGCAGAGTGAGCGGGTGTGGCGGACGGACGGGAAGTGGTGGTTTTTGTTTTTGGGTTGCGGGGCGAGAGGCAGGCGACCGACAAAGTTTGCTCGCGACGGAGAGATGTTAGTGGCCCTGAAAAGGGCCGTTTTTGTTTGTGCGGTGCGGTGCCGCGGCGCGGTTTAGGCGCGCTCGCCGCGGATGCGGCGCGCGAGCTGGATGTCCTTGGGCATGATGGTGACGCGCTTGGCGTGGATTGCGCACAGGTTGGTGTCTTCGAAGAGGCCGACGAGGTAGGCCTCGCTGGCCTCCTGCAGGGCCATGACTGCGGAGCTCTGGAAGCGCAGGTCGGTCTTGAAGTCCTGGGCGATCTCGCGCACTAGGCGCTGGAATGGCAGCTTGCGGATGAGCAGCTCTGTGCTCTTCTGGTAGCGCCTGATTTCTCGCAGGGCGACGGTGCCCGGCCTGTAGCGGTGGGGCTTCTTGACGCCTCCGGTGGCGGGCGCGCTCTTCCTCGCCGCCTTGGTGGCGAGCTGTTTGCGCGGCGCCTTTCCGCCGGTGGACTTGCGGGCCGTTTGCTTTGTGCGGGCCATGGCGGTAGCGGTAGCGGTAGCGGAGCGGCGTGCGTGGAGGTTAGGTGCGGCGCGGCGTCCGGTGCTGCCTTGACAACGGGCCCGCGCGCCTCCGTGCTGCGCTTATATGCCCTCGGTTGCGCGTGGTGGGGGGAGGGCGGGCCAGAGTCTATATAGGGGGGCGGCGGGCGCGCTGGGCGCAGACCGTAGCGAGCCGCCGCTGAAGCAGGTTCTGTTACAGTCACGCTCACGACAAGCGCGCATGCGCACAGCATATTCGACAAGTTTACCTTGTCTATCTAAAAAAAAGCAAATTGTCATGTCCGTTAGGGCGAGTCAGGGATAGGTCAGTATTCCGGATAGCCGGAAATAGGGCGGTTAGATAGGGCATACGCGAACCAGGGCCCCGTTCACGTCGGATCAGCCCGCGCTCGCAGAGGCAAAGACAAAGGAGCAGGGACAGATCAGTACACCCGCGAGAAGGAAAATACGCACTCGATCACACAGCACCTATACACGGCTTATATTGCGCGCATTCGTTCACCAAGCATCTTCACTTCCGGTTCAGCCATGGACAAAGGAACGAAGACTGCGAAACCCAGAACACGTGCAAAAGTGGCAACAGCGCCCAAAGGGCCAATCACGCAATCTTCACCGATAGAAAAATCGTATTCCGATGTAACGGCTACACCACGAGCCGAAACACCGAAATACGAAGCAACACTTTCGCCAAACGGCACGAATATCGTCGTGACCGAAGTAAAGCCCCCCAAATCAGAGGAACCCGCAAAGCAAGAGAACAAAAGCGAGCCTTACCACGGAAAAAGCATGTCTCTGACAGTGCAAAATCTTGCAGCAGAAGAAACCCAAAAATCATTTTGCTATGCACTAAAGGCGTTAAACGTGGCACAGTACATAACCGACGTAGTGGTACATCGAAACAGGTCCGCCACTATACATAGCACACACCAAGATATTAAAAACAGAATCGATAAGTTCCTGTCTCACCACCGCCCAGAAGCCAGCTGCGCTATCAGAGAATACCGCACGCCGAAAGGCCAAAAGGCCAACTCTAAACCATGCATGTGCGTGGTAATCAAAAACATTGACTTCGATGTTACCACGGCGGAGATCGAAGAAGAACTCACCTCAATGGGGTACAGTTTCGAGCGCGCGGTTCGCATAAGATCACGAAACACGTCGGAGCTCACACCCAACATTAGGGTACTGACCAGGGAGCAAAATACGGTGGACAAACTTCTGAGCGAGCACTTTAGAATTCATATGCGATCGTATAAAGTAGAACCGCCACACCTGCCTCCTCCACAACCAGCTCACTGTGCTAAGTGTTTCAGCTATGAACACACAGCCGACAAATGCAACCAGTCGCCAAAGTGCGCCAGATGCGCTGGGGCGCATTTCGCAAGCGAATGCAACTCGAAGGAGGAAAGGGCTAAATGCGCGAACTGCGAAGGCGACCATCACCCCATGGACCTCAAATGCCCGAAAAGGCCAGCAGCACCCACAACCCTAGAAACTACTCAAACAATAAAGTGCATGGACAAACCGGCACAAGAGGAGTTGCAAACACCCGCGAACGACCAGTACGTCAAAACAGACGACCTAATAAGGGCGATCACAACAGCAATGATCAACATCGTACCGGACAGGAAATCAAAGGTAGTGGAAGCAATGAAAGAGGTGTCTAAAACTTTCTTTGGCAGAAAGCTCGAAACAGTCCCAGTAGGAAACAAAATACACTTCCATCTGCAGCCCACGAAGACGACAACAACAGATTCCCGCCACAACGGGGCAGTTGAAGAGGCGCCAAGCACATCTGCACAAAGTAGAACACAACCACCTGCAATAAGGGAAGCCACGACTCCAGCCACTCGCAATAGTGAACCAACAACGCAAGAACATACAACACGCAGCTCAGACAGACAACAAACGTCTCTTTCCGTGCAAGATGCGCCAGCGCACAAACCAAGGCCGTCACAATTGTAACCAGGGCACACACTAGACAGAAGACACACTCAGGATGGAGGACATACACGAAGACGACATAAACATTGGCTTCGTCAACGCCAATGGCTTCAGGACGAAGCACCCAATGTTGGAAATGCTAGCCACCAAGGAGAAACTAGCCATCCTAGGTGTCCTTGAAACGAGGACAACGAGCTACCCGCTACGCATACTTGACTTTGTCACACACGAACTGAAAGCCATTCCCGTACCCAGAAGCACTCCCAAAGGCGGCGTGGCAGTTTTCCACAACAAGAAAACCCCAGCTATAAGGGTCGAATTACCGCCACAGTTCTCCCATGTCCAAGCAATCCACCTAAAGCTACAAACACGTGCAAGGAAATTCCTACACTTAATTACCGTATATATCCCACCTGGCGACGAAATCCCTACTGAATTCCTTCTATACATCAGAAACTTAGGTGACTTCGTAATCATGGGGGATTTCAACGCAAGGTCGGAAGCATTTGGAGACACCAACAGCAACAGGAACGGAAGAGCATTAACAACGCACCTGGAAGATATCGAAAACGGGGTAAGACTGCCCTACAACAAACCAACATTTATCAACCACCAGGGAACTTCCATTCCTGACCACTTCATTTGCGCAAAATCCGTATATACGCACTTCAGCCCTCCATGGGCAGGGGACAGCACGGGGTCAGATCATCTGCCGCTAATAACACGAACGCACCTAATGCACTCACCACTTAACAACAAAAACAGAAAAACCATAATCGACATTAAACAGCTAAACGTTCAAAAATACGAAAAGGAACTCAAGGAAAGCCTACCACCAGCTAAAGAAATCGCAAGCGTTGAAGAGCTGGAACAATATAACAACAACATCATACAGGCAATCACGAATGCGACAACAAACAACGCGCCGATCAAAGTCATTAAACCCAACGCAGACAGAATACCGCAGAGAATACTAAGCACAATTAAAGAAAAAAGACGCATCTACAAGCTCTTCAAACAAACAGCTGACTGCGAATATAAACGGGAATGGAACAGATTAAACAATTTGGTCAGGCAGCAGCTAAAAGAGTTCAGAGCAGACAAGTGGGCAGAAATAAGCAAGAACCTAGATCACAGGCAAACAAATAGATACTGGCAAGCCTTTAGAAAAGTAACAGGAATCCACCACAAATCAGATCCACCTCTTTACCATGAAGGAAATATTATAACAGACGACAAACAAAAAGCTAATATATTTAGAGAAGTTCTAGACGAAGTACACAGTTTCCCAACCGACCCAAAATTCGACCTAAGACACGAAAGAGAGATCACCCTCGAATTAGATAAACTGCAAAAAACCGTAATTACACCGACAGAAGCCGAAGCAGCGCTAACGGCAGAGATTTCAGACTCTGAAGTGGAGGAAGCCATCCTGAAAGGAAAAAACAGCGCCCCAGGAAAAGATGGCATCAAAAGAATCCAGATACGATTGGCCCCAAGAGAAAAGATAATAACCTGTCTAAAGACCTTATACAATGCGACGTTGAAAATAGGCAACATCCCAATACACTGGAAACAAGCGAAAATAGTAATGCTCCCTAAACCAGGGAAACCACCCAATGACCCAAGATCTTATCGGCCCATCACCCTACTTCCTGTAATAGGAAAAGCTTTCGAGACAATAATCAAGAACAGACTAATCGCCTTTACGGATACAAACCACCTAATTCCTGACTGCCAATCAGGATTCAGAAAGAATCACGCCACCATAGACCCAATAGTACAGCTATGTAGCGGCGTCACAAGAGGCCTAAACCTCCTGGACTGTGCTGCTGCCATATTTCTAGACATTGAAAGGGCGTTCGACAAAGTGTGGCACAAGGGCCTATACTACAAGCTCCTGAAAATGGGAGTACCAGCGAAAATCACCACACTCTTGTCGAACATCCTCGAAAATCGCCCATCCAAAGTCGTCGTCAACGATGCAGAGTCAGACCCATTTACGCCAAAAGCGGGAGTCCCACAGGGAGCCATCATATCTCCCCTGCTATATACACTGTACACGGCAGACATCCCACTACCCAACAAGTGGAACGAGGGTCTGACACTGTACGCTGACGACACAGCATACTGGTGCCATACACCAACAACACAAGATAGCAACAGACAAACTCAAAACTACCTATCCCTTCTAGAAAGCTGGCTCAGCCAATGGAAAATTAAGCCTAACGCAAATAAGACACAACTTATTCTGTTCAAACACAAACGAAACCGCACGCGCAAACAGAACCAAGAAGACTGCAGGTTACAACTATGGGGACAAACTATAAAAGCGAAAGACACCGCAAGATACCTGGGCATTACACTCGACAAATATATGTCATGGGAGGCACACTCAAGAGACATCACGATAAAAGCTAAAACAAGACTCAACCTACTCCGCCTACTCAGAGGCAGAACAAACGGAGCCAAAAGGGATACGATGATATACACCTACAAAGCTTTTATCCGCCCCATACTGGAATATGCCGCTCCGGTATGGATGGCGAACAAAACAGTGACTCGGAGATTAATGGCAACAGAAAGGAAAATATTAAGGACAACAGGCCAGATGAACTCCAGGACACGAAACGAAGTAGTATACAGGAACGCACAAGTGTACCCCCTAAGGAAGAGATGGCTAGAATTAACCGCTAAAATCGGCACCAACAGATTACGCAATAGAACAGCCACAACAGACATTCTCCTAAGAAATTACCCCGTTTTTAGATACCCACAAACAAAATACCCCTATCCGCCAACAGTAATCAAAACAAGCATTAAGACAATTGATCCGAATTCAGCAACAAACTTCACTGATGACGACATACAACAGGACATGATAAAACACCTACAAGACGAAGAATCAGAAGAGGAAGACAACACATAAAAAGAGCACGAAAATCACGACCACACACTAACAAGACAACAAAGAAGAGAAAACAACAAATCACAAGAAAGAGAACATTCAACAGATCCTTGCTGAGGTTTTAGGGAGGTTTCCCTCAGCACACGGGCAAATGCCAGGATCTCAATACCCTCCCACGCGACAGAAAGCGATAGCTTATGACACGAGAGAGTCAGAACTAGATTAGGAACCCCAAATCTCTAAATAAAAAGTGCCACCACAGCATACCTTTAGTTAATATAAGGCACCAAAGAGCAATAGGCTCTCCATGTGCCCGCCTCACTCCCTCAGGGTGAGGAATGAAAGATGGAAAAAAAAAAGGAAAAAAAAAAAGAAAAAAAAAAAAAAAAAAAAAAAAAAAAAAAAAAACCGTAGCCGACTCGCCAGCCGCTGCAGCTGCTGTTTGTGCACGTTTTGCTTTGCCCGAGGAAGGAAGGATGACAGGCCGCGGCAAGGGAGGAAAGGGGCTCGGCAAGGGTGGCGCCAAGCGGCACCGCAAGGTGTTGCGCGACAACATCCAGGGCATCACGAAGCCCGCCATCCGCCGCCTGGCTCGCAGGGGCGGCGTGAAGCGCATCTCTGGTCTGATCTACGAGGAGACCCGCGGGGTGCTGAAGGTGTTCCTGGAGAACGTGATCCGCGACGCGGTGACGTACACTGAGCACGCCAAGCGCAAGACTGTGACGGCCATGGACGTGGTGTACGCCCTGAAGAGGCAGGGGCGCACCCTGTACGGTTTCGGCGGTTAGGCTGCGTCGCAGCGGGCGCTGGCCTTCCCGCGGCCGTGCTTGTGGGTGGGAGAGACTAGAAAACGGCCCTTTTCAGGGCCACCACACTGTTCGGAAGTTGAAAAGTGCGAAAGAGTCTGTGTTGTTGCTGCGTGTGTTTGTTTGTTTCTTTCTTTCTTTCCGTTTGAGCGACGTGATGTGACTGGGAGGGGAGAAGGAAAGGAAACGTGTCATGTGGCTGGCTGTGTGTGGAGCTGCTTCGTTTGTGTGTCTTTGTATCGATCGCGACGGAGATGGCGGGCTGTGTGTTGTTGTGCGAGAGGCGGTGATTATTTGCTTGCGTGGTTTGGCTCTGTGTGTTTGTTTGCGGCGGCGTTGGGGTTTCCGAGGCAAGGCGTGTGGGCATAGGCGGCCGGATCAGCTGTTTCGTTCGTGTCGACGGCCGTTGCGCGCGGGAGTGGAGGGCGGTGTGTCGACACGCCTCCCTTTAACAATGGTCATTATTGCTGCCGTTGTCGGTTTGGAAGGCGACTGCGACCGTGCAAAATGTGTGTGTGTGTGTTGGGCCACACGGGCTGTGTGGACGACAAGATGGCGGACGTGCGCCGGCGGCGGCTGTGCTGTGACAGTGCAAAGTTGAAACAAAACAAGGTGCGGCGAGGACGACTGAAATTTTGCTTTGGACGTAGGTTTGTGTGGTGGCCCTGAAAAGGGCCGATTGTTGTGGGCCGAGCCGGCAAAGCGCGTTGCGTGCAGGGGAGCACGCGGCGCTGCGATTGCCTGGCCTCCTTTAGGCCTTCTTCTCGGTCTTCTTTGGCAGCAGGACGGCCTGGATGTTGGGCAGGACACCACCCTGTGCGATGGTGACGCCCGACAGGAGCTTGTTGAGCTCCTCGTCGTTGCGGATGGCAAGCTGCAGGTGGCGCGGGATGATGCGCGTCTTCTTGTTGTCGCGGGCCGCGTTTCCGGCCAGCTCGAGCACCTCAGCCGCGAGGTACTCCATGACGGCGGCGAGGTAGACGGGCGCCCCGGCGCCGACGCGCTCTGCGTAGTTTCCCTTGCGCAGGAGGCGGTGGATTCTGCCGACCGGGAACTGGAGCCCGGCCCTGCTTGAGCGGGACTTTGACTTGCCCTTGACTTTGCCTCCCTTTCCGCGTCCGGACATGGCGATGGGCTAGCGACGGTGCACACGAAACGGAAACGAAAACGACCGGTGCGAGCGGCAGCGAGTCGAGCAGCGGAGTGCGTGCCGGCGCAGCTCTCTGCTTCTCTCTTTTGTTCCTCTACCTTTAGAGGGTGTGCTGGTGGAGGTTGTTGTCACATTAGGACATTTCCTCCTCTTTTCTTTTGTGTTGTTTTTGTTTCTTTGCTTTTGTTGGTTGCTGTTCGTTGAGAGTTTTCTTTAGTTGTTCTTTTTCTGCTACTGCAGGAGTAGCGACTTGGGTCTGTTATATCTCTGCCTATGGGGTTCGTATTGCCCAAGGGTGTTGATTAATTCGTTTTCTGACTTCCGCGCCGTGGCGTAGAACACTTCTGCCAGGGCGCGGAATCTTGTGGTGATTGGCTCTATGTCTGCGGCTTCGTGCAAATCTGCCGTGGGGAAGCGCGTGGGGACGTGTAGGGCTCGTCTTAACGCTCTGTTTTGAGTCTTTTGTAAGCGATCTATCGTCGATCTGGCTGCGTAGCTCCATACAGGGCACGCATATTCCAGTATCGGTCGAATTAGACTTCGATAGATCGCTACTCCTGTTGCGGGGTCGAGGGAACTGGTGCTGTTCAAGACAGGGTACAGAATCTGCATCCTGGCGTGAGCCTTTCTGCGAAGCTCCTCTATGTGGCACTTCCATGTCAGGCGTCTGTCAAGTGTGACACCGAGGTACTTCGCAGAATTTCTCCATGGCAAATTCTGCCCCTGCAATCTCAGCAGTTGGTATGGTCTTCTTGGGGGTCGGCGTTTCCCATAGCGTCTGGTGAGCAGCATGGCTTGTGTTTTCTCAGAGTTAATTGAGATGCGCCACTGCTTTGCCCAGTTTTCCGTCCTGTTTAGGGCGGTTTGCAGACGCCTTGTAACCAGGTTCCTGTTTGTCGAGCAGGAGAAGAATGCAGTGTCGTCTGCGTACTGTGCAGTGTTTACATGCTGAGTCGTAGGGATGTCAGCAGTGTAGACACTGTAGAGGACGGGTCCCAGGACTGAGCCCTGGGGCACGCCTGCACTGATTCTTCTCCTGGTCGACAGGGATCCATCGATCTTGACTGAGAAAGTCCTACCGGAGAGATAGTTTTTAACGATTTTGACTATCTTTCCGGGGAAGCCTAGGGTGTACATCTTGTGTAATATCCCGGTGTGCCAGACTGAGTCGAAGGCTTTTGCTACGTCTAACAAGACAAGCCCGCAGTAGCCCTTTCGGTTGAAGCTGTCTGTGGCTGCTTCAACCACCCTCATGATTTGCTGGGGGGCGGAGTGTCTTTGCCTAAATCCGAATTGGAATTTCGGCAGAATCTGCTCTCTTGTGATATAGTCCTGTATGGGGGTTAGTAGGAGGCGCTCGTAAAGTTTACTGAGGGTAGGCAGTAGACTAATTGGTCTATAGTGTTGCGGGAACACCGGGTCTTTTCCTGGTTTCGCGATCGCAATAACTTCTGCGTGCTTCCACTGCGCCGGGAATTTTTGTGATCGCGTCAGTTCATTAACTATATCGGTCAGGTGGGTGATTGCCAGAGGCGGGAGGAGTTTCAGCAATTCATTTGTGACCTGGTCGTGACCCGGGGTTTTCCTGGTGGGCAGGGACTTGATGCAGCGCGCCACATCTTCAGTATTGAAGAGTGGCGTGTAGTCATCTTCGTCGTCTGCTTCCAGGAACACGGCCAGTTCTCTGCGGACTGTTGCGACGTGTTCTCTGTCCTGTACTTCTGCTGGTCTGAACTGTTTTTCGAACACGTCGGCTAGTGCGTTAGCTTTGTCGATGGGGCTGAACTGCAGTCCGCGTTCGCCATGGAGTGGTGGCATTTTTGCGCGTCTTTTTGTGTACTGTTTGGTGGCTTGCCATAAACTATTGTCGTCTAGTTTGAGAGCTGAGAGCCTTGCCGACCATTGTTGGTTGCGGTACTCATTGAGATCAGCTTTCAGCTCTCTCTGTAGCCTATTGAGTAGCCTCCGTGTATCCCTATTTCTGGTGAGCTTCCACTCTTTGGCGATCCTGTTTTTGTGCCGTATTTGCGCAAGCAAGTGCGGGGGGAGTTGCCTGGAGCGGGGGGGCCCCGCAGGAGGCGGTGTGGCTCCCTCAGCAGCTTGTAGGATCGCTCTTGTGAGGTCGTCTAGTGCCTGTTCTGCTGTCTCTGCAGTTGGAGGCGGGGTCTGGGCAAGTTCAGCTGCTACTGCATTGCTGAATTGCTCCTTATTGATGCGCTTGTATGTCGCATGCCGTTGTGGGCTAGAGAGCCATTCTCCCATGTCGACCTCGAAAATCACGGGATTGTGGTCCGACGACATTCTGTTTACCGATGTCGCGGATACAAAGCCCACCAGATTCTTTGTGATGGCTATGTCGAGGACGTCCGGTCTTCCTCCGTTCTTTGGGAAGTGTGTCGGTTCCTCTGGGCCCCATATTTGTAACTGGTGTGTGCGCGCGAGTCGTTGCAGTTGTTGACCAGCTTGATTTCGGCGTCTCGAGTTCCAGTCCGCGTGCTTGGCATTTAGGTCCCCTGCTATTAGTAGTTTGCCTCTAATGCGACTTAGTGCAGCTATGTCGTCCTCTTCTAGTCTTTGGGAAGGGGGGCGATACACTGCAACGACTGTTAGGGGGCCAGTTACTGTAGCCACTTCGATTGCCGCTGTTTCTATTTCTGCTGTATTGGGGGGGTATATTTGATGGTGTCTGATACCTTTTTTGACATATACCGCTACCCCGCCTCCGTGAGTGGGTCGGTCGTTTCTGTAACAAATGTAGTTTGGTACAGAAACTCTTAGTCCTGGTTTGAGGAATGTTTCTCCCACTAGGCATATGTCAACTTTTTCTTCCTGTATGAATTCTCTAAACTCCGTGGGTTGGCGAGTAAGGTTGTCTGCGTTAAACGCGCATATTTTGAGACCTTGTATATTAGGTCTCCTATCCATGGTGGGGGACAATTTTTCCTGTGGCTGTCGCTGCTACAGGCGACTGCTGTGCTGCCGATCTGAGGTCGGCGGGGAGCTGCGTCAATGTTGCTAGAATGCCCACTAGCTGGGTCATCTGTGCCTGTAGCAGTCGGATGGACGACGCGAGTTGCTGGATTGCAGCAGACTCGACTGCTTCTCGCGGACTGGTTTGTGGATGGCGTGGTGGACTGACTTCTCTAGGGCTTCCATCAGCTTGAGGAACCTGTTTACTGGTGTGTGGTGGTGGTGGTAGGTGGTTCGGCGGGTCGGGTGGGTCACCGGTAAGTGCACGGGAATATTTGGTAGATGCGAAGACCTGTGTTCTTACTGTGTCCTGGTTTCTTCTCTGGGGTGGTGGGGGGGGTGGCCTGGGTGCTGGCATGCTCCTATTGTGATTCGGGGTTTTATTGATAGCTTTGCCCCTCTGCCTGTCCCTTGCAGCTCTGTACTCAGGACATCCTAAGTAGCTGGCTGGGTGCGCTCCCCTGCAATTGGCGCACTTTTCTTTTCCCTCCCCCCTTGGCAGTTTGCACTGCTCGTAAGTGTGGTGTTCAGTGCATCTGACGCACACCACTGGCATCGTGCAGTCTCGCGCGATGTGTCCTAGGGCCTGGCAGTTATAGCAGCGGCCTGGTCCCGATCTCTTTTTGAGCTTCTCGGGAGTGACCGTTAGCGCCAGTATCCTTTTGACCTCCCAGATCTTTCGGTTTTGGGCAGAGTCTGGGAGGGTGACCGTATGAAGGGGCCAGGGTCGGTTCGGTCGCGTCAACACCACCGAACTAACCTCGAAACCTTCCTCCTGAAGGAACTGTTTGATGTCCGCAGTGTCGGTGGTATGTGGTACACCGCGGAACACCAGTCTAATCGGCCTTCTCGCTGCTAGTGGGAAGGTGTAGAAATGAAGTTTCCGCTCCTCTAGCACCTTCCTCACTGCCTTGTAGTCGTCGACGTTTCTAAGAGTGATCTTAACTTTGTCACCGCCAGTTGTTTTGGCGGTGAATCTGTCTTGCCCTACCGTGTTCGTGATGACATCGTAAAGTGCTTTATAGTCATTTTCGAATTGCACGACTATGGGCGGGATTCTGAGGGATTTGTGTTGTTCGTTTCCCTCAGTGTCATCTGCTTCTGGCGGTGCATTTTGCGCAGATTCTCCCACCGCGTCGAATCTGTTGGCGGTGTGTATTGGGGCTGGTGTGTCTAAGACGGGGGATCGTCTGGCGGTTTTACGTGCCAGCTGGAATCCCTCGTCGTCAATTTCCTGCGTGGCGATCTCTGCGCTGCTTCCGCATCGCTCGCTCCCCTCAGCGCACACCCCAGCAACGCTCCGAGGTTCCTCCGCTCCGGCATTCCCCCGCGGTGGCGAGCCCGCGCCGGCGGTATCGGTTTCCTTCCGCCGCCCGCGCGCACCCGCCTCCGCGCCTTCGTGCTTTTGCGCATTCACCTCGGGGCGCAGCCGCCCGGCCGCCTCGGGGGGCGCGCTAGCCGTCACAGCGCAGGCGCTTTGTTCCGCTGCTACCTGGCCCTGCTGGCCGCCGCTGCACGTGGCCCGGTCGGCCTTTGTGTTGGCAGGCGCGGTCGGCTCAGGCGCGGCCGACCCGGCCGCGTCCGCCACTTCCGGCCGCCGCGCAGCGACGGTTTTACGCGAGGTGGTCTTTCGCTTCTTTACCGGTGACCCTGGTTTGACTTTGTTGCGTTTCGGTGACTTCTTTGACTTCGCCTTGATTAGACGGGCACTTGGTGGTGTTCTGTCACCCTTGGGCAATATCGGTGGTTCTTTCCACGCTCTTTCGAGCTTCTTCTCATATTTACGTCTGTCCCTACCGGTGAGACCCGCGATTGCGTTGAGCAACAGCAATCGCGAGCTCGGGCTCATCCCGCCCTGGCTGCCCGTTAGGTCCGTCCTGTTGACCTCGTAGCAGCCAGGGGAATTTTCTTTCTCTATAATCGTGAGTTTCACTGGGGTGTCCATGTCCAGACTCGGAAGGATGGCTGCCAGGGGGTGTCGGTGTCTGCTTTCGGTTGGCACCGTTAGGTATCAGGCAGAACAGTCCGACCCTAACAGTTCTAACACGCGCGGGTATCTGGCCGTTGACCAGGCCCTGACGTGCAATTTCCCTACTCTTGGGGGGGAGCAGAGCTAGTCTCTGCGGCAGCAGGAGTACCTGTCGCAGCCGAAGTGCTCGAACCGGCCGAAAAAGCGAACCGCGGCAGCAAGAAGACGCGCACCAAGACGCGCCAACCCACAGCTCACAACCCGCAACGACAATTTGCTCAACAGCTGCCGACAATTCAGCTGCTCGCCCCGCAATCTTCTTGCAACTCCGCTCCCGATTTGAAAAAATCAGGAGCTCGGAAGCCTTAGTGCCGAACCGTCCAGCTACAGCGCTAGGACAATCAGCGACTAATCCCGCAAGCGGGTTCCTATGGCTGAGTAGCAACGAAGAGGGAGAGTACTAGCGCAGCCCCGCACACGCGTCCGCACTCTCCAGAAGCTACTCAGCGAATGCCGGCGCAGCTCTCTGCTTCTCTGCTTCTCTCTTTTGTTCCTCTACCTTTAGAGGGTGTGCTGGTGGAGGTTGTTGTCACATTAGGACATTTCCTCCTCTTTTCTTTTGTGTTGTTTTTGTTTCTTTGCTTTTGTTGGTTGCTGTTCGTTGAGAGTTTTCTTTAGTTGTTCTTTTTCTGCTACTGCAGGAGTAGCGACTTGGGTCTGTTATATCTCTGCCTATGGGGTTCGTATTGCCCAAGGGTGTTGATTAATTCGTTTTCTGACTTCCGCGCCGTGGCGTAGAACACTTCTGCCAGGGCGCGGAATCTTGTGGTGATTGGCTCTATGTCTGCGGCTTCGTGCAAATCTGCCGTGGGGAAGCGCGTGGGGACGTGTAGGGCTCGTCTTAACGCTCTGTTTTGAGTCTTTTGTAAGCGATCTATCGTCGATCTGGCTGCGTAGCTCCATACAGGGCACGCATATTCCAGTATCGGTCGAATTAGACTTCGATAGATCGCTACTCCTGTTGCGGGGTCGAGGGAACTGGTGCTGTTCAAGACAGGGTACAGAATCTGCATCCTGGCGTGAGCCTTTCTGCGAAGCTCCTCTATGTGGCACTTCCATGTCAGGCGTCTGTCAAGTGTGACACCGAGGTACTTCGCAGAATTTCTCCATGGCAAATTCTGCCCCTGCAATCTCAGCAGTTGGTATGGTCTTCTTGGGGGTCGGCGTTTCCCATAGCGTCTGGTGAGCAGCATGGCTTGTGTTTTCTCAGAGTTAATTGAGATGCGCCACTGCTTTGCCCAGTTTTCCGTCCTGTTTAGGGCGGTTTGCAGACGCCTTGTAACCAGGTTCCTGTTTGTCGAGCAGGAGAAGAATGCAGTGTCGTCTGCGTACTGTGCAGTGTTTACATGCTGAGTCGTAGGGATGTCAGCAGTGTAGACACTGTAGAGGACGGGTCCCAGGACTGAGCCCTGGGGCACGCCTGCACTGATTCTTCTCCTGGTCGACAGGGATCCATCGATCTTGACTGAGAAAGTCCTACCGGAGAGATAGTTTTTAACGATTTTGACTATCTTTCCGGGGAAGCCTAGGGTGTACATCTTGTGTAATATCCCGGTGTGCCAGACTGAGTCGAAGGCTTTTGCTACGTCTAACAAGACAAGCCCGCAGTAGCCCTTTCGGTTGAAGCTGTCTGTGGCTGCTTCAACCACCCTCATGATTTGCTGGGGGGCGGAGTGTCTTTGCCTAAATCCGAATTGGAATTTCGGCAGAATCTGCTCTCTTGTGATATAGTCCTGTATGGGGGTTAGTAGGAGGCGCTCGTAAAGTTTACTGAGGGTAGGCAGTAGACTAATTGGTCTATAGTGTTGCGGGAACACCGGGTCTTTTCCTGGTTTCGCGATCGCAATAACTTCTGCGTGCTTCCACTGCGCCGGGAATTTTTGTGATCGCGTCAGTTCATTAACTATATCGGTCAGGTGGGTGATTGCCAGAGGCGGGAGGAGTTTCAGCAATTCATTTGTGACCTGGTCGTGACCCGGGGTTTTCCTGGTGGGCAGGGACTTGATGCAGCGCGCCACATCTTCAGTATTGAAGAGTGGCGTGTAGTCATCTTCGTCGTCTGCTTCCAGGAACACGGCCAGTTCTCTGCGGACTGTTGCGACGTGTTCTCTGTCCTGTACTTCTGCTGGTCTGAACTGTTTTTCGAACACGTCGGCTAGTGCGTTAGCTTTGTCGATGGGGCTGAACTGCAGTCCGCGTTCGCCATGGAGTGGTGGCATTTTTGCGCGTCTTTTTGTGTACTGTTTGGTGGCTTGCCATAAACTATTGTCGTCTAGTTTGAGAGCTGAGAGCCTTGCCGACCATTGTTGGTTGCGGTACTCATTGAGATCAGCTTTCAGCTCTCTCTGTAGCCTATTGAGTAGCCTCCGTGTATCCCTATTTCTGGTGAGCTTCCACTCTTTGGCGATCCTGTTTTTGTGCCGTATTTGCGCAAGCAAGTGCGGGGGGAGTTGCCTGGAGCGGGGGGGCCCCGCAGGAGGCGGTGTGGCTCCCTCAGCAGCTTGTAGGATCGCTCTTGTGAGGTCGTCTAGTGCCTGTTCTGCTGTCTCTGCAGTTGGAGGCGGGGTCTGGGCAAGTTCAGCTGCTACTGCATTGCTGAATTGCTCCTTATTGATGCGCTTGTATGTCGCATGCCGTTGTGGGCTAGAGAGCCATTCTCCCATGTCGACCTCGAAAATCACGGGATTGTGGTCCGACGACATTCTGTTTACCGATGTCGCGGATACAAAGCCCACCAGATTCTTTGTGATGGCTATGTCGAGGACGTCCGGTCTTCCTCCGTTCTTTGGGAAGTGTGTCGGTTCCTCTGGGCCCCATATTTGTAACTGGTGTGTGCGCGCGAGTCGTTGCAGTTGTTGACCAGCTTGATTTCGGCGTCTCGAGTTCCAGTCCGCGTGCTTGGCATTTAGGTCCCCTGCTATTAGTAGTTTGCCTCTAATGCGACTTAGTGCAGCTATGTCGTCCTCTTCTAGTCTTTGGGAAGGGGGGCGATACACTGCAACGACTGTTAGGGGGCCAGTTACTGTAGCCACTTCGATTGCCGCTGTTTCTATTTCTGCTGTATTGGGGGGGTATATTTGATGGTGTCTGATACCTTTTTTGACATATACCGCTACCCCGCCTCCGTGAGTGGGTCGGTCGTTTCTGTAACAAATGTAGTTTGGTACAGAAACTCTTAGTCCTGGTTTGAGGAATGTTTCTCCCACTAGGCATATGTCAACTTTTTCTTCCTGTATGAATTCTCTAAACTCCGTGGGTTGGCGAGTAAGGTTGTCTGCGTTAAACGCGCATATTTTGAGACCTTGTATATTAGGTCTCCTATCCATGGTGGGGGACAATTTTTCCTGTGGCTGTCGCTGCTACAGGCGACTGCTGTGCTGCCGATCTGAGGTCGGCGGGGAGCTGCGTCAATGTTGCTAGAATGCCCACTAGCTGGGTCATCTGTGCCTGTAGCAGTCGGATGGACGACGCGAGTTGCTGGATTGCAGCAGACTCGACTGCTTCTCGCGGACTGGTTTGTGGATGGCGTGGTGGACTGACTTCTCTAGGGCTTCCATCAGCTTGAGGAACCTGTTTACTGGTGTGTGGTGGTGGTGGTAGGTGGTTCGGCGGGTCGGGTGGGTCACCGGTAAGTGCACGGGAATATTTGGTAGATGCGAAGACCTGTGTTCTTACTGTGTCCTGGTTTCTTCTCTGGGGTGGTGGGGGGGGTGGCCTGGGTGCTGGCATGCTCCTATTGTGATTCGGGGTTTTATTGATAGCTTTGCCCCTCTGCCTGTCCCTTGCAGCTCTGTACTCAGGACATCCTAAGTAGCTGGCTGGGTGCGCTCCCCTGCAATTGGCGCACTTTTCTTTTCCCTCCCCCCTTGGCAGTTTGCACTGCTCGTAAGTGTGGTGTTCAGTGCATCTGACGCACACCACTGGCATCGTGCAGTCTCGCGCGATGTGTCCTAGGGCCTGGCAGTTATAGCAGCGGCCTGGTCCCGATCTCTTTTTGAGCTTCTCGGGAGTGACCGTTAGCGCCAGTATCCTTTTGACCTCCCAGATCTTTCGGTTTTGGGCAGAGTCTGGGAGGGTGACCGTATGAAGGGGCCAGGGTCGGTTCGGTCGCGTCAACACCACCGAACTAACCTCGAAACCTTCCTCCTGAAGGAACTGTTTGATGTCCGCAGTGTCGGTGGTATGTGGTACACCGCGGAACACCAGTCTAATCGGCCTTCTCGCTGCTAGTGGGAAGGTGTAGAAATGAAGTTTCCGCTCCTCTAGCACCTTCCTCACTGCCTTGTAGTCGTCGACGTTTCTAAGAGTGATCTTAACTTTGTCACCGCCAGTTGTTTTGGCGGTGAATCTGTCTTGCCCTACCGTGTTCGTGATGACATCGTAAAGTGCTTTATAGTCATTTTCGAATTGCACGACTATGGGCGGGATTCTGAGGGATTTGTGTTGTTCGTTTCCCTCAGTGTCATCTGCTTCTGGCGGTGCATTTTGCGCAGATTCTCCCACCGCGTCGAATCTGTTGGCGGTGTGTATTGGGGCTGGTGTGTCTAAGACGGGGGATCGTCTGGCGGTTTTACGTGCCAGCTGGAATCCCTCGTCGTCAATTTCCTGCGTGGCGATCTCTGCGCTGCTTCCGCATCGCTCGCTCCCCTCAGCGCACACCCCAGCAACGCTCCGAGGTTCCTCCGCTCCGGCATTCCCCCGCGGTGGCGAGCCCGCGCCGGCGGTATCGGTTTCCTTCCGCCGCCCGCGCGCACCCGCCTCCGCGCCTTCGTGCTTTTGCGCATTCACCTCGGGGCGCAGCCGCCCGGCCGCCTCGGGGGGCGCGCTAGCCGTCACAGCGCAGGCGCTTTGTTCCGCTGCTACCTGGCCCTGCTGGCCGCCGCTGCACGTGGCCCGGTCGGCCTTTGTGTTGGCAGGCGCGGTCGGCTCAGGCGCGGCCGACCCGGCCGCGTCCGCCACTTCCGGCCGCCGCGCAGCGACGGTTTTACGCGAGGTGGTCTTTCGCTTCTTTACCGGTGACCCTGGTTTGACTTTGTTGCGTTTCGGTGACTTCTTTGACTTCGCCTTGATTAGACGGGCACTTGGTGGTGTTCTGTCACCCTTGGGCAATATCGGTGGTTCTTTCCACGCTCTTTCGAGCTTCTTCTCATATTTACGTCTGTCCCTACCGGTGAGACCCGCGATTGCGTTGAGCAACAGCAATCGCGAGCTCGGGCTCATCCCGCCCTGGCTGCCCGTTAGGTCCGTCCTGTTGACCTCGTAGCAGCCAGGGGAATTTTCTTTCTCTATAATCGTGAGTTTCACTGGGGTGTCCATGTCCAGACTCGGAAGGATGGCTGCCAGGGGGTGTCGGTGTCTGCTTTCGGTTGGCACCGTTAGGTATCAGGCAGAACAGTCCGACCCTAACAGTTCTAACACGCGCGGGTATCTGGCCGTTGACCAGGCCCTGACGTGCAATTTCCCTACTCTTGGGGGGGAGCAGAGCTAGTCTCTGCGGCAGCAGGAGTACCTGTCGCAGCCGAAGTGCTCGAACCGGCCGAAAAAGCGAACCGCGGCAGCAAGAAGACGCGCACCAAGACGCGCCAACCCACAGCTCACAACCCGCAACGACAATTTGCTCAACAGCTGCCGACAATTCAGCTGCTCGCCCCGCAATCTTCTTGCAACTCCGCTCCCGATTTGAAAAAATCAGGAGCTCGGAAGCCTTAGTGCCGAACCGTCCAGCTACAGCGCTAGGACAATCAGCGACTAATCCCGCAAGCGGGTTCCTATGGCTGAGTAGCAACGAAGAGGGAGAGTACTAGCGCAGCCCCGCACACGCGTCCGCACTCTCCAGAAGCTACTCAGCGAATCGCCGGCGCAGCCGGGGTGGGGGTGCTTTATGGGCTCGGGTGCGGCGGCCGGTTGCGCGCGCGCCCCATTGGTCGGCGGCCGCAACAGGGCGAGCTGGTAAAGGTGCGGCGGCGGCTGGCGGCGGGTGCCACTGTGTGGGGAGACGCTGACTAGAGCGGAGCGCTTGCTACTGGTGTTGCTGCTGCCGTACGTTGGTTCGAGATGCCGCCCAAGACTAGCGGGAAGGCCGCCAAGAAGGCTGGCAAGGCGCAGAAGAACATTTCGAAGGGCGACAAGAAGAAGAAGCGCAAGAGGAAGGAGAGCTATGCCATCTACATCTACAAGGTGCTGAAGCAGGTGCACCCTGACACGGGCATCTCGTCGAAGGCGATGAGCATCATGAACAGCTTCGTGAACGACATTTTCGAGCGCATTGCGGCCGAGGCTTCTCGCCTGGCGCACTACAACAAGCGCTCGACCATCACGTCCCGCGAGATCCAGACCGCTGTGCGGCTGTTGCTGCCTGGCGAGCTGGCCAAGCACGCCGTGAGCGAGGGCACGAAGGCGGTGACCAAGTACACGAGCTCCAAGTAAGGGGGTGGCTCTGGAATGGAAGGAAGGAAGGATGGAGAAGGCTCGTCCGTTGCGAGAGCGGCAAAACGGCCCTTTTCAGGGCCACCAACTTGCCTTTTGCGGGAAGGGCGGAATTGTTGTTGTTGTTGTTTGTGTGGACGGCTGTGATGTATGTGTGCATTTTGATTGTGGGTGGGGGGGGCGCGTCAAAGCGTGTTGCGCGGGGTACGGCCACGAGGTTGGTCGCCGTGGCGTGGAATGGTGGCACGCCTCGTTGGCGTGGTTTTTGACCCATTGGTGTTGTTGGTGTGTGTGTGTGTGTTACCCGTCTGCGAGGGGGGACAGTGCGATCGGCGACTTTTGTGTCACCGTAACGACGGCCGTTTGCGGGTTTGTTTTGTTTGCACATCATACATGGCGAGGGTGAAATGTGAAATGTTTTTGTTTGGTTTTTTTTTTTTTTTTGCCGCCCACTATTCCCTTTGCTGTACGCCGAGTTTGACAATGGTGCGACGTAACTGCAGCGTGGAGGTGTGTGAGTGACGTTGAAATGAACGTGCCATTAAGACGCATTGTTGTTGTATTGTACTGTACGTGTACGGCGACACGCACGATGATGTACCATTCGACTCTGATGTTTGATAGCCGTGTCTGACTGATTGCGTACGACGCACGCACACCGATGTCGTCATTCAAGATGCACGCGTGTCCAGTGCAGTATACAGTAAGCGCGACGACGGCGGCGGCGGTCGTTTGTTTGGCGAATGTCTGTACACGTGTTTGTCTGTGTCCATCCGGTATGTATTTGTTTGTTTTGAAAGTGTTTTGTGTGTCGGTGACGTGGTCCGATCCGTCGCCCCCTGAGTAACTGTCGATCGGCGCGATAGACCGGCGTCACGCAACTGAACCGAAGTCGTGGGCACACCCGTCATACTGTTGTACACCGTCGCGCTGAGAACGGTAACGAAAGGTTGACTTTGATCGGTCGAATGTCCGGGCAGAACGTGAGGAATGAGGCAAGAGTGCAAGGAGGGGGGGAAGGGAAAAAGGGGAGAAACGCATTCGTAGAGCAACGGAACGTTCCCGTGTCGGAGGCGTATTGGAGCCGCACTGAAATGCGTTTAACGGCGGCGCGGCTGCAAGTGTCTGCCGTGGTGAACGTTACCTTTGACGGCTGCATTGGGCTTTGCCTTTGCTTTTGCTTTCGCTTTCGCGTTCGCTTTCGCTTTCCCGGATGTACGTAACGTTTGTTGATATGGTTCTGAGGAAGAGTGTATGACAGTGCCGTGCCGTCCATGTTCGTGTGCCCTCCCATTGTGTGTATGCTATTGTCTGTGTACTTGAATGATGTATGTAGGTGTTAGTGGACATGTTTTACCAGTGGGGGGAAATGGATCGTCGATAGTTGCCGTCACTCTGTCACGGTCGAGATGACGCACCCTCCGTACAGAAAGGTGTCGAGAAAGTGAGTGTGTGTGTGTGTGTGTGTGTGTGTGTGTGTGTGTGTGTGTGTGTGTGCGTGCGTGCGTGCGTGCGTGCGTGCGTCCGTGAATTGGCAGTGTTTGGAGGTGGGCGTGCCCTGCATGTGGCCCGGAAGGCTGTTCGTTAGGCGGTAGTGTTGTGTGGACAGGGGAGGGGCATGCGTAACGCTGCTGGCATGGCATTTCGGGAGATGGGAGGGGGCAAACGAGGAAACGAGGAGCGGCGGCCAAAGACGGGACGGGGAGGGGCGCGGTGTGGGTGGCTTGCGCCTGTGCTCGGCGTTGTGGTTTGTGCAAAAGAGGAGGAGAAAAACAATGTGAGTTGCCAGGGAGGGAGCGGTGTTGTGTTGTGGTTGTCGTGGTGTAGCCGCAGACGCGGCTGTCAGTGAACGTGGCGAGACGGACGGATGCGCGGAGGGGCGGGGGCGGCGCATTTCGCCGGTGCCGTGCCGTGCCATGCCTGAAAGCCGCGTGGTCGCTGTGTTGTTGGTGGCGTGGGGGCGAGGAGAGTACCGTACGGGTGTGCTTGTGCGCCGGAAATGGCACACTGCGCCCGCCCGTCTTGGAGGCTGATGGCTGTGGTGTGGAAATGGGGCGCGGTGATGTTGAAGCAGTTGAAGAACAGAAAAGAAACCAAGAAAACGGAAGGCGTGATGCGGCGGTGGTGGTGAGAGCGGGAAAAACAAAACAAAAAAAAAACAACAAAAAAAAAAAAAAAGAAGGAAAAACAAAAAGTCTATCAATATTAAAATGTAAATGGAAATGGAAATGGACCCAGGTATAACCTCCCTGCACAAATAGCAGAGAGTCCGATGATAATAAAAATGTGCCAGAATGTTAACGTCCCTACAAAACAAACCCAACGATAATATTAATGAAAGAGTGAACCGTATGTAACATTGCAACAGACATAATGAAACCTGATAAATTGTATAAGGGCAGCAGCGTTGACCTTTGGCCCTGTATTCAGAATAAAAAGAGCCAAAGATCGTTACCCCAATGAAAAAGACACTGAAACACGTATGTAACATAGTAGCGATGGCGAGACATTGTAGCATCTGTGACCAGAGAGTTTGCGCTGGACTGCGCGAGTGTTGCGAGCGGTTCTCAGTCAGTCAGTCAGTCAGTAGTCGTTGCGAGTCCGTAGCTCTGTGTAGTTGAGGGCTGTACTCTGTCAGTAGTCGTCGCGTGCAGTACGCTAATAGTCGTCATGCAGAGCGGTCGGTCAGTAGTAGCAGCCGAGTGCGGTTGTGTGATGTAGGCGGTCGGCAACACTGGTCAAGATGGTGAATAAGGTATACTGTTAATTAATATAATCATTAGATAATGAAAAATTGTATTTATTGTAATTATTCTCCAACAAGTTCCCCAGTAATAATTTTTATTTCAAAAGCATTTTTCAAACATTTAATTGTTTATTGAACTAAAGAGTTCGTTGCACTTCACATTTCATTCCACTTCTTTGAAGAAAAATGTCACTAAAATCACAAAAAAAGAGAATATTATTATTTGCAATGCAGTTCCTCCAAGCGCTGCGCAACAACCAGAGCAGAAATGTGACATCCATTTATTCGGAGGTAAGACATTAATTCTGATTGTTTTGCACAGGGCCAAAGACCGATATTTCGGTTTAATTGAAGTTTCTTGTCACTGAACGGACGTTTTTAAATGTTGTGTGAAGACTTTATATTTGAGTCAGATTGCGAATTTCACATTTTTGTTGCCATTTTCAATACCTCTCATTGTGGGCGAGGTTACAATTAGCGCAATGTCCATTAGCATCCGTAAATAACATTGTCCATTATTTTAAATGTTGCTGGGAGGTTACAACACACACACAAAAAAAAAAAAAAAAAAACAAAAAAAAAAACAAAAAATTGCATTTATATCCGCTCCTCAATTGTAGATACCCCTTACACAGCTGTGTGCAATGAATGAGTGCTGGCTGGTAATTAATTGCACTCCTTGGAGGGAAATGCCATAGGAAGTAGTCTTTAAAAAGTGAATGTTTTTCGTTAAGAGACAAAAGTTACTTTAGAAAAAAAGTAATAGTGGGGCTTTTGTTGTTGAACAAAATAAGTACAATGAACATACGTTATCAGATTTGCGCAATGCAGCGTCACACCACCTTTTGATTATAACACAATAGACTATACATCGTCCCGAACCGTGACCAGAGTCGCGAGACGAGCAGAGCACGCCGCCGACGCCCGCTCAGTACAACCGTCCACCCGCTACTACTGTCGACCGACTACTACCTCTCCCGACTCGCGCTACAATATATATATATAACAACTGTTCCTGGCGACCCGGTGCGTGCCACTACTGTCGTCTGGCGCGGTCCAAGCGCCGACTAGCAGCGATAAAGAACTCTCTGGTCAGACAGAGATGCTGTCATGCCTCGCCATCGCTCTGGTAATGAATACATACGTGTTGCAGCGTGCGTACCACCGGAACACGCAGTGGCGGAGCCAAAGACTGTGTTGTCGAGGTCGAGTGCGAGCGGGAAGAGAGGCAGCGTCGGCACGGAGATGCAAGCGAGCGCGAGACGCACGGGGGCTGCGGCGTGGCGCGTTTGCGGTCGGCGCCTTTGGTGGCAACGGCCGGGACAAGCAGCGGTGTATGGTGTGGTGCGGGGCGGACAGGGGCGGAGGCGGCGCGACGACGGCATGGGGGCGAAAACGGGACGGGGGACGGCGGATGTTGAGAGGCGTCACGCGCGGACAGGACACAGACACAGAGACACACAGATTGGAAAGGGAGGGTGCGCGGTAGTAGTTGGGAATGTTGCGTACCGTGCGGGATGGGAGTGGGCGAGGAACACGGTCGTGGCCCCTGTTTTGGGTGCGTGTGATGACGTCGGTGTGTTGTGGGAAGGGAAGGTGCTGTGGCGGCGGCGCGTAATGGGCGTAGGCCGAAAAGAGAAAGGAACGTGGGCAGTGTGTTGGCAAGCGTCGGTTCGACTGCGACGTTGATGGGCAGGGCAGGGCAGGGCAGGGCAGGGCAGGGCAGGGCAAGGTTAATGGTGGTAGGAGTAGGCGTGTGGGCGCAAAAAATCTGCCGCTGCAGGCGGTGCCGTAACCGCCATGGCGGGAAGGAGAGAGGGCCAAAGAAAGAAAGAAGAAAAACAAAAAAAAAAAAAAAAAAAGGAGGGGGGGGCGAAAGTGGAGAGGCGGTGGTGTGAGAAGGGCGGGGGCGGAAGGAAGGCAGGAAGGACAAGAGGCGAGGCGACGGCTTGCTTTGTGTATCGGTCGGTCTCTGGCTATGCTTCGTTTTCTGCAGCAGGGTCGGTGCGCGGCGTGGCTCGCGGCAGTGGGAACGCCTGGTGGCTGGACGGCCAGCAATGCGGTTGGATGGGCGGCCACAGCACCGCACCTGTGCCCGAGGAGGAGACGCTGGCGGCGGGCCCTGAGGTGAGGCCGGCTCGGCTGGGGCTGTGGATGTGTAGGTGTGCGCCGCTGCTGCAACAACGAGTAAAACGCGAGAAGAAGGGATGGCGGTAGAGAGAGAGAGAAAAAAAAAAAAGGTCGTGTTGTGTTGATGCGCAGGCAGACGCGTACAGAGGGACGAGCCCGGTCTGCAGCAGGGTGTGGCCGTGCCGAGTGCAGAGCAGCGGCGGCTCGGTTCGGTTCGGCCCGGCCCGGCGGGCCGCGCTGTTGTCGCGGACGTGAGCGCCCCCTGGCGGGTGGCCGGAGGCGGCGCGGCGTGTTGGACGTGTGGCTGGTGGCAGTGCACAATTTGCGAGTGGCTGGCGGTGTGGTGTGGCGGTTGGCGCGTCGGGCGGCGGAGAGGTATGTGTTGCGGGCGCCCTTTGCTGCGCTGCGTCGTTGCGTGTGCCGTACAGGGCGGGCGCTTGTCGACTGTGTGGCGAATTGGCGTGAAACGGCTGCCGAGAGGTGTGTGGTAGCGAGCCGGTCGGTGGTGTCAGTGCGAAGGGGAATGTGCGTGCGTGTTTGGCGGTTTCGGTGTGCTTTTTGCGGCGTGAGAGTGGGAATTAGTGGGGCCGGCTGTTGTGTTGGTTCCTTGTGTCTTGTGTCGCGTAGCTTGATGGCAACGTGGAAGGACGCCGGTTTCGTTTTCGTTTCGAGCCTTGCGTGGCGTGTGGTTGTCGACGTTGACTGGTTGGCGTGTGCCGATGCACGTGCATGTGTGGGTCGCGAGTGCGTTTTTGGCTGGCTGTGTGTGTGTGTGTGTGTGTGTGTTTTGGGGGGGAAGGGGGAGGCGGTGGTGAAAGTGCAGTCGTCGGGTGGGGCTGGGGCTGTGCGTCGTGGCGGAAAGGTGGTAGGTTGCGGGAAGCGAGCCCGTCGTTGACGGTGTCGCGTGAGTTGTGAATCGAGTGGGGCGCGGGGCGCGGGACAGGAGCAGCGTGCCGCTGCGTCGTGGTCGTCAGCAGAGGCTGTGCGTGTGCTTGTCCTTTTTGTGGGCGGTTCGTGCGAGGCGTTTTTGTTTTGTGTTGCCCTAGTTGTTAGTTTATTTTGTTTGTGTTTGTTATTTTGAGACGACGACTGGTTGGTGGCGTGCGCGCGAAGTGGCGGTGTGCGCTTCCCGTGTCGTTTGTGTTGTTTTGTTTTTTTGTTTTTGTGTGTTTTTTTTTTTGCACTGGGCCCCGGTGGGTGGGTGCGTGTGTGTCGATTGCCGGCTGGCGAAAGGTGCGCCATCGGCGGGGTGGGTCGCCGGCACAAGTAGAGGCGGCGGCGTTGTTGCTGTTGTTGTTGTGTGGTGTTTGTTTTGTTCGGCTGTGTCGGCGAGCTGTGTTGCGGTGCGTGTGAATGGTGGTGCAAAAGTGCTGGCGTTGGGGCTGCGACTGCGACGGCGGCGAGCCGCGGGCGCGCCATTGATAGTGATGTTGTGAACAGCGGCTGTGTACGGTAGTGGTGTTGTTGTAGCACGACGTGCATCCGGGCCGGCGCGGAAAGCGCAGTTGCGGGCGGTTGCCCTTCGGTGCCAGCCATGTCGCGTGAGCGGCGGGTTGCTCTGGTGTCGACACGTGGTGCTCTGGGTTGTTGTGTGGTGCCCTTTGGCCGGTGGGGGTGGTTCGCGTGTGTCTGGTTCGCGCTCGGTGTCTGGTCGTGGTCGTGCTGCTCCCCCGTCTGTCGGCGGTTTCCGACGTCGTCTGTACGTTTTTGTTCGTTTGCGGCGTGCCTGCCGACGTCGTCCCGTCGCGACCTTTCAACCGAAAGTGTGGCGCCCGAAGGTGAACGAACGTAACCCTGACCTCGGCGCTTTACGCTGAGCCGAGCGAACCGAACCGAACCGAACCTAACCTGTGGTGTGGCGAGGTGAGCTCAGCCTGTGAGCCCCTAACGTCTACGTAAGGTAAGCTGTCCGGCTCACGCCTCACGTTTGAACGCTTTTTTAACCTACGTTTGACGCTTCTTAACCTAGCACTGACCCCTTAACCTAACCTAACGTGTAACCTAACCTAACCTAACCTAACCTCTGACGCCTGACGTGTTTGAATGCTTAACCTAAGTTTGACGCTTAACCTAACCCAAGTCCCCTTAACCTAACCCACGTCCACCTAACCTAACCTAACGTAGACGTGTAAACGTAATGTGTAACGCGTAACGTGTAAGGTCGGCTGTCGTGTGTGCTTGACGGCAGATTGGGTTGGTCTGTAGATTCGGATTGCGGTTTGCCTCGGTCGAGGGGTTGTGGGTCGGAAGCGGCGAGGGGCGGCGGCGCCTGTTGCGCAGGCGGCGTCCGTTTGCGGCGGGCAATTGTTGAGAAACGGCTGTGAATGTTGGCGGGCGAGAGGAGGAGGACGGCGCGCGATGTGGCCCGACGGCTGCGGGCCGATCGGGAAACGGCGGGAGGGCGACGGAAGGCGATGGGGCGGCGGAGGCGCGTTTGCACGGCCGTCATCGCCGCACGCCTCGGCTTGTGTGGCTGTGGCGCCGGCCGCGCTGGCCGGGCTGCCGCGGCGACGGTGTGGGAGTTTTGCCGAAGGTTTGGCCATTGTGGCGGGTCGTCGGCTGGGGCTGTGGGGGCGGCATTTGGGCGGGGGCGGCGATTCTCGGCGGGCCGACCCAGGCTGTAGCGCGCGGTAGCTGCAGTTTGGCCGTGGTTTGCGGCGCTGCCGTGGCGACTGGTTGGCGACTGTGGTGTGGCTGTGTGTAGCCCCATCCTCGGTGGTTTGAAAGGCGCGGGCGGTTGTGGCGCAGGTTTGGGGCTGCTCCGCACAGGCTGTCGGACGTTGGGCGGTAGCAAGCGCGGGAGGCGCGGCGCGGCGGCGCGCAGAGTGGCGGCCGCTCTCTCGGCCGTCCGCGCCCGCCCGCGACACTGGCTGGGCCTTGTGATTCTCTGCTCTGCTGCTGTGCTGTGCTTGCGTGCCTGCCGTCCCGCTCGCTCTCGCTGTGTGTTACGCGCGTCGTCGAAATGGCAGATCAGGCGGCTACGAACGAGACTGCTGCGGCACCCGCCGCCACCGGCACTACGAAGAAGGCCAAGTCTGCGTCGTCTGCGAAGAAGCCGCGCGCCAAGCCTGCGCACCCGCGCACCTCTGAGATGGTGACGGCCGCCATCAAGAGTCTGAAGGAGCGCGGCGGGTCGTCGCTGCAGGCGATCAAGAAGTACATAGCCGCGCACTACAAGCTGGACGCGGAGAAGCTGGCGCCGTTTATCAAGAAGTACCTCAAGTCGGCCGTCGTGGCGGGCGAGCTGGTGCAGACGAAGGGGAAGGGCGCGTCCGGCTCGTTCAAGCTTGCCGGCGCCGGCGGCGGGGGGGCGGCCGAGGGCGGCAAGGCTCGTGCTGGCGGTGCCAAGAAGAAGCGCGCCGCTCCGGCCAGCAAGGAGAAGAAGGGCGCCCGTGCGGCCGGCGCAAAGAAGGCTGGTGGCGTGAAGGCGGCGACCGGTCGGAAGGCGGGCGCCGCCAAGAAGGCGTCTGCGGCGTCGGCCGCTCCCGCGGGTGCGAAGAAGGCGGCTGCGGCCAAGCCGGCCAAGGCCAAGTCGCCGTCGAAGGCGAAGAAGGCCGCCAAGGTTCCGACGAAGAAGCCGAAGGCGCCGCGCCCGAAGAAGGCGACGACGCCGTCTAAGGCGAAGGCTTCGCCCAAGAAGAAGAAGTAGAGTAGAGTAGAGGAGAAAGAGATGGGAAAGGAAGGGTTTGGCGCTTGACTCCGTCGTCCCCACCCCCCGTCGTCGTCTAGTGGCGCGCAAGAGACGCGCGGCCCAAAACGGCCCTTCTCAGGGCCATCAAAGCACGTCGGGGAAGGTTTTGATTGTCGTGTTGCGTTTGGTGTGGGTGTCTGTCTGTATGCCCGTGGGGATGCTGTTTGCGTGCCGTGGTGGTTGGATTGCGGGGGTCGGTGGCGGGTGTGGGCGGCGGTAGCGGTAAGCGGTGTTGTTGTTGTCGTGGTTGATTGTCGCCGTGTTTGTGGCGGCGGCCGACGGTTGGTTTTCTGTCACGTTGTTTGTTTGAATACGTTGGATGGCTTGCCTGCGTTCGTTCTTCTCGGATGTCTGTCTTGTCGAGTCGTGTCTGGTCTTTGTTTTGTTCCTTTGTGTGTGTTATGTTTTGCAACGGGGGGCACGTTGAGATGTGGAAGGAGTCGGCGGGGATTTCGGCGGCGTGTAGAGCGAGCGAGCGCGCCTGCCTGGCCGTTGGCCGTCGGAGTGGAGTGCGGGTTTTTTTTTTTGTTTTCGAAACGAAAGCGGCGGGCGGCCGGCCAGCCAGCCAGC
>NW_026047710.1:0-81508 GCF_023864345.2 Schistocerca serialis cubense | reverse complement strand
GGTTGTGGCGCAGGTTTGGGGCTGCTCCGCACAGGCTGTCGGACGTTGGGCGGTAGCAAGCGCGGGAGGCGCGGCGCGGCGGCGCGCAGAGTGGCGGCCGCTCTCTCGGCCGTCCGCGCCCGCCCGCGACACTGGCTGGGCCTTGTGATTCTCTGCTCTGCTGCTGTGCTGTGCTTGCGTGCCTGCCGTCCCGCTCGCTCTCGCTGTGTGTTACGCGCGTCGTCGAAATGGCAGATCAGGCGGCTACGAACGAGACTGCTGCGGCACCCGCCGCCACCGGCACGACGAAGAAGGCCAAGTCTGCGTCGTCTGCGAAGAAGCCGCGCGCCAAGCCTGCGCACCCGCGCACCTCTGAGATGGTGACGGCCGCCATCAAGAGTCTGAAGGAGCGCGGCGGGTCGTCGCTGCAGGCGATCAAGAAGTACATAGCCGCGCACTACAAGCTGGACGCGGAGAAGCTGGCGCCGTTTATCAAGAAGTACCTCAAGTCGGCCGTCGTGGCGGGCGAGCTGGTGCAGACGAAGGGGAAGGGCGCGTCCGGCTCGTTCAAGCTTGCCGGCGCCGGCGGCGGGGGGGCGGCCGAGGGCGGCAAGGCTCGTGCTGGCGGTGCCAAGAAGAAGCGCGCCGCTCCGGCCAGCAAGGAGAAGAAGGGCGCCCGTGCGGCCGGCGCAAAGAAGGCTGGTGGCGTGAAGGCGGCGACCGGTCGGAAGGCGGGCGCCGCCAAGAAGGCGTCTGCGGCGTCGGCCGCTCCCGCGGGTGCGAAGAAGGCGGCTGCGGCCAAGCCGGCCAAGGCCAAGTCGCCGTCGAAGGCGAAGAAGGCCGCCAAGGTTCCGACGAAGAAGCCGAAGGCGCCGCGCCCGAAGAAGGCGACGACGCCGTCTAAGGCGAAGGCTTCGCCCAAGAAGAAGAAGTAGAGTAGAGGAGAAAGAGATGGGAAAGGAAGGGTTTGGCGCTTGACTCCGTCGTCCCCACCCCCCGTCGTCGTCTAGTGGCGCGCAAGAGACGCGCGGCCCAAAACGGCCCTTCTCAGGGCCATCAAAGCACGTCGGGGAAGGTTTTGATTGTCGTGTTGCGTTTGGTGTGGGTGTCTGTCTGTATGCCCGTGGGGATGCTGTTTGCGTGCCGTGGTGGTTGGATTGCGGGGGTCGGTGGCGGGTGTGGGCGGCGGTAGCGGTAAGCGGTGTTGTTGTTGTCGTGGTTGATTGTCGCCGTGTTTGTGGCGGCGGCCGACGGTTGGTTTTCTGTCACGTTGTTTTGTTTGAATACGTTGGTTGGCTTGCCTGCGTTCGTTCTTCTCGGATGTCTGTCTTGTCGAGTCGAGTCGTGTCTGGTCTTTGTTTTGTTTTGTTCCTTTGTGTGTGTTATGTTTTGCAACGGGGGGCACGTTGAGATGTGGAAGGAGTCGGCGGGGATTTCGGTGGCGTGTAGAGCGAGCGAGCGCGCCTGCCTGGCCGTTGGCCGTCGGAGTGGAGTGCGGGTTTTTTTGTTTTCGAAACGAAAGCGGCGGCCGGCCAGCCACCCGTGCGGTGTGACGTCGGCCGTTGGGTATTGTGCGCTTTGAGCGCCGGGGAGGGATGATGTGTGATTGTTGCGCGCTGCTAGCAGGCAGGCAGAGTGAGCGGGTGTGGCGGACGGACGGGAAGTGGTGGTTTTTGTTTTTGGGTTGCGGGGCGAGAGGCAGGCGACCGACAAAGTTTGCTCGCGACGGAGAGATGTTAGTGGCCCTGAAAAGGGCCGTTTTTGTTTGTGCGGTGCGGTGCCGCGGCGCGGTTTAGGCGCGCTCGCCGCGGATGCGGCGCGCGAGCTGGATGTCCTTGGGCATGATGGTGACGCGCTTGGCGTGGATTGCGCACAGGTTGGTGTCTTCGAAGAGGCCGACGAGGTAGGCCTCGCTGGCCTCCTGCAGGGCCATGACTGCGGAGCTCTGGAAGCGCAGGTCGGTCTTGAAGTCCTGGGCGATCTCGCGCACTAGGCGCTGGAATGGCAGCTTGCGGATGAGCAGCTCTGTGCTCTTCTGGTAGCGCCTGATTTCTCGCAGGGCGACGGTGCCCGGCCTGTAGCGGTGGGGCTTCTTGACGCCTCCGGTGGCGGGCGCGCTCTTCCTCGCCGCCTTGGTGGCGAGCTGTTTGCGCGGCGCCTTTCCGCCGGTGGACTTGCGGGCCGTTTGCTTTGTGCGGGCCATGGCGGTAGCGGTAGCGGTAGCGGTAGCGGAGCGGCGTGCGTGGAGGTTAGGTGCGGCGCGGCGTCCGGTGCTGCCTTGACAACGGGCCCGCGCGCCTCCGTGCTGCGCTTATATGCCCTCGGTTGCGCGTGGTGGGGGGAGGGCGGGCCAGAGTCTATATAGGGGGGCGGCGGGCGCGCTGGGCGCAGACCGTAGCCGACTCGCCAGCCGCTGCAGCTGCTGTTTGTGCACGTTTTGCTTTGCCCGAGGAAGGAAGGATGACAGGCCGCGGCAAGGGAGGAAAGGGGCTCGGCAAGGGTGGCGCCAAGCGGCACCGCAAGGTGTTGCGCGACAACATCCAGGGCATCACGAAGCCCGCCATCCGCCGCCTGGCTCGCAGGGGCGGCGTGAAGCGCATCTCTGGTCTGATCTACGAGGAGACCCGCGGGGTGCTGAAGGTGTTCCTGGAGAACGTGATCCGCGACGCGGTGACGTACACTGAGCACGCCAAGCGCAAGACTGTGACGGCCATGGACGTGGTGTACGCCCTGAAGAGGCAGGGGCGCACCCTGTACGGTTTCGGCGGTTAGGCTGCGTCGCAGCGGGCGCTGGCCTTCCCGCGGCCGTGCTTGTGGGTGGGAGAGACTAGAAAACGGCCCTTTTCAGGGCCACCACACTGTTCGGAAGTTGAAAAGTGCGAAAGAGTCTGTGTTGTTGCTGCGTGTGTGCGCTGTGTTGTTTGTTTGTTTGTTTCTTTCTTTCTTTCCGTTTGAGCGACGTGATGTGACTGGGAGGGGAGAAGGAAAGGAAACGTGTCATGTGGCTGGCTGTGTGTGGAGCTGCTTCGTTTGTGTGTCTTTGTATCGATCGCGACGGAGATGGCGGGCTGTGTGTTGTTGTGCGAGAGGCGGTGATTATTTGCTTGCGTGGTTTGGCTCTGTGTGTTTGTTTGCGGCGGCGTTGGGGTTTCCGAGGCAAGGCGTGTGGGCATAGGCGGCCGGATCAGCTGTTTCGTTCGTGTCGACGGCCGTTGCGCGCGGGAGTGGAGGGCGGTGTGTCGACACGCCTCCCTTTAACAACAATGGTCATTATTGCTGCCGTTGTCGGTTTGGAAGGCGACTGCGACCGTGCAAAATGTGTGTGTGTGTGTGTGTGTGTGTGTGTGTGTGTTGGGCCACACGGGCTGTGTGGACGACAAGATGGCGGACGTGCGCCGGCGGCGGCTGTGCTGTGACAGTGCAAAGTTAAAACAAAACAAGGTGCGGCGAGGACGACTGAAATTTTGCTTTGGACGTAGGTTTGTGTGGTGGCCCTGAAAAGGGCCGATTGTTGTGGGCCGAGCCGGCAAAGCGCGTTGCGTGCAGGGGAGCACGCGGCGCTGCGATTGCCTGGCCTCCTTTAGGCCTTCTTCTCGGTCTTCTTTGGCAGCAGGACGGCCTGGATGTTGGGCAGGACACCACCCTGTGCGATGGTGACGCCCGACAGGAGCTTGTTGAGCTCCTCGTCGTTGCGGATGGCAAGCTGCAGGTGGCGCGGGATGATGCGCGTCTTCTTGTTGTCGCGGGCCGCGTTTCCGGCCAGCTCGAGCACCTCAGCCGCGAGGTACTCCATGACGGCGGCGAGGTAGACGGGCGCCCCGGCGCCGACGCGCTCTGCGTAGTTTCCCTTGCGCAGGAGGCGGTGGATTCTGCCGACCGGGAACTGGAGCCCAGCCCTGCTTGAGCGGGACTTTGACTTGCCCTTGACTTTGCCTCCCTTTCCGCGTCCGGACATGGCGATGGGCTAGCGACGGTGCACACGAAACGGAAACGAAAACGACCGGTGCGAGCGGCAGCGAGTCGAGCAGCGGAGTGCGTGCCGGCGCACTCACTCACTCACTCACTCAAAATCACAGACATCATCTGTCTGGAGATGGGGGAGGCTAAGCAGCGTGGCTGCTGTTCCTCCTTTATCAGCGCTGTTGTCTTCTGTGTGGCCTCTCGGTGGAATTGGCCTCTGGCTACCTCGCTGAGTTTAATCGAGCGAAGTAGTCGGCTGCTGCTTGGTCTTCTGGGGCAGGCTGTCGCCTGCCGGAGCGAAACTCTTCTTGCACCCACTTCGCTGTGACCTCAGTGATGTGGTCCCAGTCCGAAGGGGTGAAGATGGGGTGGCTGTTCAGCAGTTTGAGTTCCTTCCGTGTTACCGCGTCGTGCAACATGCCACGCGAGTGGCGAAGGTCGCACGGTACGTGCGGAAGGGGTGGCTTCGCGTGCGCCGGCGTGAAGGGGTACGGATTGTCCCCGTGAGGGTACGTCCCGTCCTTCAGCGACGCCACGATCTTCTTCAGGAAGGGCTGCACACTCCGCTCGTCAGGGAGCGGGAGGGGCAGTCCTTCGGTTTCCGCCTCTTCTTCATCCTGCGAAGAAGCGGTCGGCAAGTCGTCGTCGGATGGTTCTTCTTCTGCCTCTGTCTCCAGGCGGGGAGACGGTGCAGGTGTCCCGACGTCCACTTCCATGCGACACGCCGCCTGCATTGCTGCAGGAGGCGAGTCGGTGGACGTCTGCGTGGCGGCATCTACCAGCAGTGGCCGCCTCACAGGGGCGGGGGGAGCTGGCACAGGCGGCGACTTCTTGAGAAGCCGCAGCTCCTCCCGCAGCTGTTGAAGCTGCCGGTGGACGGCCACGAGCTCGTCCTTCGTTGCGGCCCTTTCGGCCGCGATGGCTGCTTGCAGGTCGGCCAGCGCTTGGTCGCTTGCCGCTTCGACGCGGCACGACGGGCGCCCCTCGCCGGAGCGGGGAGGCAGTGCGGCCGACTTGGCGGCAGGCACCTCAGAGCTTGCTGTGGTGTGCTGCCGGCGGTAGCTGCAGCTGCGCGAGTTGGCGGCGTGAGGTCCGCCGCAATTCACGCATCTGTTGGCTGCTCCACGTGGTTTGGGGCAGTTACGGGTGTCGTGTGCCGCCGCGCATTTCAAACACGCGGCTGCGTTCCTGCAGACACCCGCCACATGCCCCAGCTGCTGGCACCTGTAGCACTGCACATGTTGCAGTGATCGCCGCTTGTGCTTCGGCTTCTGTGGTCGCCTGCGGCCGCGGGAGCTCCCCAAAGCACTGATGAGATGCTCCAGCGCGGCTGCTAGCTTGTTCCCCTTGCGTCCTGCCATAGCTTGTGGTTGGAACGAACAAAGGCGTGCGCGAGCGACGTAACGGTGCGAGCCGTAGCAAGTCCAGCAGCCGCGTGCGTCCGCGTGCCGGCGCAGCCGGGGTGGGGGTGCTTTATGGGCTCGGGTGCGGCGGCCGGTTGCGCGCGCGCCCCATTGGTCGGCGGCCGCAACAGGGCGAGCTGGTAAAGGTGCGGCGGCGGCTGGCGGCGGGTGCCACTGTGTGGGGAGACGCTGACTAGAGCGGAGCGCTTGCTACTGGTGTTGCTGCTGCCGTACGTTGGTTCGAGATGCCGCCCAAGACTAGCGGGAAGGCCGCCAAGAAGGCTGGCAAGGCGCAGAAGAACATTTCGAAGGGCGACAAGAAGAAGAAGCGCAAGAGGAAGGAGAGCTATGCCATCTACATCTACAAGGTGCTGAAGCAGGTGCACCCTGACACGGGCATCTCGTCGAAGGCGATGAGCATCATGAACAGCTTCGTGAACGACATTTTCGAGCGCATTGCGGCCGAGGCTTCTCGCCTGGCGCACTACAACAAGCGCTCGACCATCACGTCCCGCGAGATCCAGACCGCTGTGCGGCTGTTGCTGCCTGGCGAGCTGGCCAAGCACGCCGTGAGCGAGGGCACGAAGGCGGTGACCAAGTACACGAGCTCCAAGTAAGGAGGTGGCTCTGGAATGGAAGGAAGGAAGGATGGAGAAGGCTCCTCCGTTGCGAGAGCGGCAAAACGGCCCTTTTCAGGGCCACCAAGTTGCCTTTTGCGGGAAGGGCGGAATTGTTGTTGTTGTTGTTTGTGTGGACGGCTGTGATGTATGTGTGCATTTTGATTGTGGGTGGGGGGGCGCGTCAAAGCGTGTTGCGCGGGGTACGGCCACGAGGTTGGTCGCCGTGGCGTGGAATGGTGGCACGCCTCGTTGGCGTGGTTTTTGACCCGTTGGTGTTGTTGGTGTGTGTGTGTGTGTGTGTGTGTGTGTGTGTGTGTGTGTGTGTGTGTGTGTTACCCGTCTGCGAGGGGGGACTGTGCGATCGGCGACTTTTGTGTCACCGTAACGACGGCCGTTTGCGGGTTTGTTTTTTTGCACATCATACATGGCGAGGGTGAAATGTGAAATGTTTTTGTTTGGTTTTGTTTGCCGCCCACTATTCCCTTTGCTGTACGCCGAGTTTGACAATGGTGCGACGTAACTGCAGCGTGGAGGTGTGTGAGTGACGTTGAAATGAACGTGCCATTAAGACGCATTGTTGTTGTATTGTACTGTACGTGTACGGCGACACGCACGATGATGTACCATTCGACTCTGATGTTTGATAGCCGTGTCTGACTGATTGCGTACGACGCACGCACACCGATGTCGTCATTCAAGATGCACGCGTGTCCAGTGCAGTACAGTAAGCGCGACGCTAGACGACGACGGCGGCGGCGGCGGCGGCGGCGGCGGCGGTCGTTTGTTTGGCGAATGTCTGTACACGTGTTTGTCTGTGTCCATCCGGTATGTATTTGTTTGTTTGAAAGTGTTTTGTGTGTCGGTGACGTGGTCCGATCCGTCGCCCCCTGAGTAACTGTCGATCGGCGCGATAGACCGGCGTCACGCAACTGAACCGAAGTCTTGGGCACACCCGTCATACTGTTGTACACCGTCGCGCTGAGAACGGTAACGAAAGGTTGACTTTGATCGGTCGAATGTCTGGGCAGAACGTGAGGAAGGAGGCAAGAGTGCAAGGAGGGGGGGCAAAAGAGAGAGGAAGGGAAAAAGGGGAGAAACGCATTCGTAGAGCAACGGAACGTTCCCGTGTCGGAGGCGTATTGGAGCCGCACTGAAATGCGTTTAACGGCGGCGCGGCTGCAAGTGTCTGCCGTGGTGAACGTTACCTTTGACGGCTGCATTGGGCTTTGCCTTTGCTTTTGCTTTTGCTTTCGCTTTCGCTTTCGCGTTCGCGTTCGCTTTCGCTTTCCCGGATGTACGTAACGTTTGTTGATATGGTTCTGAGGAAGAGTGTATGACAGTGCCGTGCCGTCCATGTTCGTGTGCCCTCCCATTGTGTGTATGCTATTGTCTGTGTACTTGAATGATGTATGTAGGTGTTAGTGGACATGTTTTACCAGTGGGGGGAAATGGATCGTCGATAGTTGCCGTCACTCTGTCACGGTCGAGATGACGCACCCTCCGTACAGAAAGGTGTCGAGAAAGTGAGTGAGTGAGTGAGTGTGTGTGTGTGTGTGTGTGTGTGTGTGTGTGTGTGTGTGTGTGTGTGTGTGTGCGTGCGTCCGTGAATTGGCAGTGTTTGGAGGTGGGCGTGCCCTGCATGTGGGAGGGGCATGCGTAACGCTGCTGGCATGGCATTTCGGGAGATGGGAGGGGGCAAACGAGGAAACGAGGAGCGGCGGCCAAAGACGGGACGGGGAGGGGCGCGGTGTGGGTGGCTTGCGCCTGTGCTCGGCGTTGTGGTTTGTGCAAAAGAGGAGGAGAAAAACAATGTGAGTTGCCAGGGAGGGGAGCGGTGTTGTGTTGTGGTTGTCGTGGTGTAGCCGCAGACGCGGCTGTCAGTGAACGTGGCGAGACGGACGGATGCGCGGAGGGGCGGGGGCGGCGCATTTCGCCGGTGCCGTGCCGTGCCGTGCCGTGCCGTGCCGTGCCGTGCCGTGCCGTGCCGTGCCGTGCCATGCCTGAAAGCCGCGTGGTCGCTGTGTTGTTGGTGGCGTGGGGGCGAGGAGAGTACCGTACGGGTGTGCTCGTGCGCCGGAAATGGCACACTGCGCCCGCCCGTCTTGGAGGCTGATGGCTGTGGTGTGGAAATGGGGCGCGGTGATGTTGAAGCAGTTGAAGAACAGAAAAGAAACCAAGAAAACGGAAGGCGTGATGCGGCGGTGGTGGTGAGAGCGGGAAAAACAAAACAAAAAAAAAACAACAAGAAAAAAGAAGGAAAAACAACAAGAAACAAAAAAGAAAACAAAAAGTCTATCAATATTAAAATGTAAATGGAAATGGAAATGGACCCAGGTATAACCTCCCTGCACAAATAGCAGAGAGTCCGATGATAATAAAAATGTGCCAGAATGTTAACTAACGTCCCTACAAAACAAACCCAACGATAATATTAATGAAAGAGTGAACCGTATGTAACATTGCAACAGACATAATGAAACCTGATAAATTGTATAAGGGCAGCAGCGTTGACCTTTGGCCCTGTATTCAGAATAGAAAGAGCCAAAGATCGTTACCCCAATGAAAAAGACACTGAAACACGTATGTAACATAGTAGCGATGGCGAGACATTGTAGCATCTGTGACCAGAGAGTTTGCGCTGGACTGCGCGAGTGTTGCGAGCGGTTCTCAGTCAGTCAGTCAGTCAGTCAGTAGTAGTCGTTGCGAGTCCGTAGCTCTGTGTAGTTGAGGGCTGTACTCTGTCAGTAGTCGTGCGGTTGTGTGATGTAGGCGGTCGGCAACACTGGTCAAGATGGTGAATAAGGTATACTGTTAATTAATATAATCATTAGATAATGAAAAAGTGTATTTATTGTAATTATTCTCCAACAAGTTGCCCAATAATAATTTTTATTTCAAAAGCATTTTTCAAACATTTAATTTTTTATTGAACTAAAGAGTTCGTTGCACTTCACACTTCATTCCACTTCTTTGAAGAAAAATGTCACTAAAATCACAAAAAAAGAGAATATTATTATTTGCAATGCAGTTCGTCCAAGCGCTGCGCAACAACCAGAGCAGAAATGTGACATCCATTTATTCGGAGGTAAGACTTTAATTCTGATTGTTTTGCACAGGGCCAAAGACCGATATTTCGGTTTAATTGAAGTTTCTTGTCACTGAACGGACGTTTTTAAATGTTGTGTGAAGACTTTATATTTGAGTCAGATTGCGAATTTCACATTTTTGTTGCCATTTTCAATACCTCTCATTGTGGGCGAGGTTACAATTAGCGCAATGTCCATTAGCATCCGTAAATAACATTGTCCATTATTTTAAATTTTGCTGGGAGGTTACAACACACACACACAAAAAAAAAAAAACAAAAAATTGCATTTATATCCGCTCCTCAATTGTAGATACCCCTTACACAGCTGTGTGCAATGAATGAGTGCTGGCTGGTAATTAATTGCACTCCTTGGAGGGAAATGCCATAGGAAGTAGTCTTTAAAAAGTGAATGTTTTTCGTTAAGAGACAAAAGTTACTTTAGAAAAAAAGTAATAGTGGGGCTTTTGTTGTTGAACAAAATAAGTACAATGAACATACGTTATCAGATTTGCGCAATGCAGCGTCACACCACCTTTTGATTATAACACACAATATACTATACATCGTCCCGAACCGTGACCAGAGTCGCGAGACGAGCAGAGCACGCCGCCGACGCCCGCTCAGTACAACCGTCCACCCGCTACTACTGTCGACCGACTACTACCTCTCCCGACTCGCGCTACAATATATATAACAACTGTTCCTGGCGACCCGGTGCGTGCCACTACTGTCGTCTGGCGCGGTCCAAGCGCCGACTAGCAGCGATAAAGAACTCTCTGGTCAGACAGAGATGCTGTCATGCCTCGCCATCGCTCTGGTAATGAATACATACGTGTTGCAGCGTGCGTACCACCGGAACACGCAGTGGCGGAGCCAAAGACTGTGTTGTCGAGGTCGAGTGCGAGCGGGAAGAGAGGCAGCGTCGGCACGGAGATGCAAGCGAGCGCGAGACGCACGGGGGCTGCGGCGTGGCGCGTTTGCGGTCGGCGCCTTTGGTGGCAACGGCCCGGACAAGCAGCGGTGTATGGTGTGGTGCGGGGCGGACAGGGGCGGCGGTGGACGGGGAGGAGGCGGCGCGACGACGGCATGGGGGCGAAAACGGGACGGGGGACGGCGGATGTTGAGAGGCGTCACGCGCGGACAGGACACAGACACAGAGACACACAGATTGGAAAGGGAGGGTGCGCGGTAGTAGTTGGGAATGTGCGTACCGTGCGGGATGGGAGTGGGCGAGGAACACGGTCGTGGCCCCTGTGTTGGGTGCGTGTGATGACGTCGGTGTGTTGTGGGAAGGGAAGGTGCTGTGGCGGCGGCGCGTAATGGGCGTAGGCCGAAAAGAGAAAGGAACGTGGGCAGTGTGTTGGCAAGCGTCGGTTCGACTGCGACGTTGATGGGCAGGGCAGGGCAGGGCAAGGTTAATGGTGGTAGGAGTAGGCGTGTGGGCGCAAACAATCTGCCGCTGCAGGCGGTGCCGTAACCGCCATGGCGGGAAGGAGAGAGGGCCAAAGAAAGAAAGAAAGAAAGAAGAAAACAACAAAAAAAAAAAAAAAAAAGGAGGGGGGGGGGGCGAAAGTGGAGAGGCGGTGGTGTGAGAAGGGCGGGGGCGGAAGGAAGGCAGGAAGGACAAGAGGCGAGGCGACGGCTTGCTTTGTGTATCGGTCGGTCTCTGGCTATGCTTCGTTTTCTGCAGCAGGGTCGGTGCGCGGCGTGGCTCGCGGCAGTGGGAACGCCTGGTGGCTGGACGGCCAGCAATGCGGTTGGATGGGCGGCCACAGCACCGCACCTGTGCCCGAGGAGGAGACGCTGGCGGCGGGCCCTGAGGTGAGGCCGGCTCGGCTGGGGCTGTGGATGTGTAGGTGTGCGCCGCTGCTGCAACAACGAGTAAAACGCGAGAAGAAGGGTTGGCGGTAGAGAGGAAAAAAAAAAAAAAAAAAAAAAAAGGTCGTGTTGTGTTGATGCGCAGGCAGACGCGTACAGAGGGACGAGCCCGGTCTGCAGCAGGGTGTGGCCGTGCCGAGTGCAGAGCAGCGGCGGCTCGGTTCGGTTCGGCCCGGCCCGGCCCGGCGGGCCGCGCTGTTGTCGCGGACGTGAGCGCCCCCTGGCGGGTGGCCGGAGGCGGCGCGGCGTGTTGGACGTGTGGCTGGTGGCAGTGCACAATTTGCGAGTGGCTGGCGGTGTGGTGTGGCGGTTGGCGCGTCGGGCGGCGGAGAGGTATGTGTTGCGGGCGCCCTTTGCTGCGCTGCGTCGTTGCGTGTGCCGTACAGGGCGGGCGCTTGTCGACTGTGTGGGCGGTGTGGCGAATTGGCGTGAAACGGCTGCCGAGAGGTGTGTGGTAGCGAGCCGGTCGGTGGTGTCAGTGCGAAGGGGAATGTGCGTGCGTGTTTGGCGGTTTCGGTGTGCTTTTTGCGGCGTGAGAGTGGGAATTAGTGGGGCCGGCTGTTGTGTTGGTTCCTTGTGTCTTGTGTCGCGTAGCTTGATGGCAACGTGGAAGGACGCCGGTTTCGTTTTCGTTTCGAGCCTTGCGTGTGGTTGTCGACGTTGACTGGTTGGCGTGTGCCGATGCACGTGCATGTGTGGGTCGCGAGTGCGTTTTTGGCTGGCTGTGTGTGTGTGTTTTGGGGGGGAAGGGGGAGGCGGTGGTGAAAGTGCAGTCGTCGGGTGGGGCTGGGGCTGTGCGTCGTGGCGGAAAGGTGGTAGGTTGCGGGAAGCGAGCCCGTCGTTGACGGTGTCGCGTGAGTTGTGAATCGAGTGGGGCGCGGGGCGCGGGGCGCGTGGCGCGGGACAGGAGCAGCGTGCCGCTGCGTCGTGGTCGTCAGCAGAGGCTGCGCGTGTGCTTGTCCTTTTTGTGGGCGGTTCGTGCGAGGCGTTTTTGTTTTGTGTTGCCCTAGTTGTTAGTTTATTTTGTTTGTGTTTGTTATTTTGAGACGACGACTGGTTGGTGGCGTGCGCGCGAAGTGGCGGTGTGCGCTTCCCGTGTCGTTTGTGTTGTTTTGTTTTTTTGTTTTTGTGTGTTTTTTTTTGTTTTTTTTTTGCACTGGGCCCCGGTGGGTGGGTGCGTGTGTGTCGATTGCCGGCTGGCGAAAGGTGCGCCATCGGCGGGGTGGGTCGCCGGCACAAGTAGAGGCGGCGGCGTTGTTGCTGTTGTTGTGTGGTGTTTGTTTTGTTCGGCTGTGTCGGCGAGCTGTGTTGCGGTGCGTGTGAATGGTGGTGCAAAAGTGCTGGCGTTGGGGCTGCGACTGCGACGGCGGCGAGCCGCGGGCGCGCCATTGATAGTGATGTTGTGAACAGCGGCTGTGTACGGTAGTGGTGTTGTTGTAGCACGACGTGCATCCGGGCCGGCGCGGAAAGCGCAGTTGCGGGCGGTTGCCCTTCGGTGCCAGCCATGTCGCGTGAGCGGCGGGTTGCTCTGGTGTCGACACGTGGTGCTCTGGGTTGTTGTGTGGTGCCCTTTGGCCGGTGGGGGTGGTTCGCGTGTGTCTCGTTCGCGCTCGGTGTCTGGTCGTGGTCGTGCTGCTCCCCCGTCTGTCGGCGGTTTCCGACGTCGTCTGTACGTTTTTGTTCGTTTGCGGCGTGCCTGCCGACGTCGTCCCGTCGCGACCTTTCAACCGAAAGTGTGGCGCCCGAAGGTGAACGAACGTAACCCTGACCTCGGCGCTTTACGCTGAGCCGAGCGAACCGAACCGAACCGAACCGAACCTGTGGTGTGGCGAGGTGAGCTCAGCCTGTGAGCCCCTAACGTCTACGTAAGGTAAGCTGTCCGGCTCACGCCTCACGTTTGAACGCTTTTTTAACCTACGTTTGACGCTTCTTAACCTAGCACTGACCCCTTAACCTAACGTGTAACCTAACCTAACCTAACCTAACCTAACCTAACCTCTGACGCCTGACGTGTTTGAATGCTTAACCTAAGTTTGACGCTTAACCTAACCCAAGTCCCCTTAACCTAACCCACGTCCACCTAACCTAACCTAACGTAGACGTGTAAACGTAATGTGTAACGCGTAACGTGTAAGGTCGGCTGTCGTGTGTGCTTGACGGCAGATTGGGTTGGTCTGTAGATTCGGATTGCGGTTTGCCTCGGTCGAGGGGTTGGGTCGGGTCGGAAGCGGCGAGGGGCGGCGGCGCCTGTTGCGCAGGCGGCGTCCGTTTGCGGCGGGCAATTGTTGAGAAACGGCTGTGAATGTTGGCGGGCGAGAGGAGGAGGACGGCGCGCGATGTGGCCCGACGGCTGCGGGCCGATCGGGAAACGGCGGGAGGGCGACGGAAGGCGATGGGGCGGCGGAGGCGCGTTTGCACGGCCGTCATCGCCGCACGCCTCGGCTTGTGTGGCTGTGGCGCCGGCCGCGCTGGCCGGGCTGCCGCGGCGACGGTGTGGGAGTTTTGCCGAAGGTTTGGCCATTGTGGCGGGTCGTCGGCTGGGGCTGTGGGGGCGGCATTTGGGCGGGGGCGGCGATTCTCGGCGGGCCGACCCAGGCTGTAGCGCGCGGTAGCTGCAGTTTGGCCGTGGTTTGCGGCGCTGCCGTGGCGACTGGTTGGCGACTGTGGTGTGGCTGTGTGTAGCCCCATCCTCGGTGGTTTGAAAGGCGCGGGCGGTTGTGGCGCAGGTTTGGGGCTGCTCCGCACAGGCTGTCGGACGTTGGGCGGTAGCAAGCGCGGGAGGCGCGGCGCGGCGGCGCGCAGAGTGGCGGCCGCTCTCTCGGCCGTCCGCGCCCGCCCGCGACACTGGCTGGGCCTTGTGATTCTCTGCTCTGCTGCTGTGCTGTGCTTGCGTGCCTGCCGTCCCGCTCGCTCTCGCTGTGTGTTACGCGCGTCGTCGAAATGGCAGATCAGGCGGCTACGAACGAGACTGCTGCGGCACCCGCCGCCACCGGCACGACGAAGAAGGCCAAGTCTGCGTCGTCTGCGAAGAAGCCGCGCGCCAAGCCTGCGCACCCGCGCACCTCTGAGATGGTGACGGCCGCCATCAAGAGTCTGAAGGAGCGCGGCGGGTCGTCGCTGCAGGCGATCAAGAAGTACATAGCCGCGCACTACAAGCTGGACGCGGAGAAGCTGGCGCCGTTTATCAAGAAGTACCTCAAGTCGGCCGTCGTGGCGGGCGAGCTGGTGCAGACGAAGGGGAAGGGCGCGTCCGGCTCGTTCAAGCTTGCCGGCGCCGGCGGCGGGGGGGCGGCCGAGGGCGGCAAGGCTCGTGCTGGCGGTGCCAAGAAGAAGCGCGCCGCTCCGGCCAGCAAGGAGAAGAAGGGCGCCCGTGCGGCCGGCGCAAAGAAGGCTGGTGGCGTGAAGGCGGCGACCGGTCGGAAGGCGGGCGCCGCCAAGAAGGCGTCTGCGGCGTCGGCCGCTCCCGCGGGTGCGAAGAAGGCGGCTGCGGCCAAGCCGGCCAAGGCCAAGGCCGCCAAGGTTCCGACGAAGAAGCCGAAGGCGCCGCGCCCGAAGAAGGCGACGACGCCGTCTAAGGCGAAGGCTTCGCCCAAGAAGAAGAAGTAGAGTAGAGGAGAAAGAGATGGGAAAGGAAGGGTTTGGCGCTTGACTCCGTCGTCCCCACCCCCCGTCGTCGTCTAGTGGCGCGCAAGAGACGCGCGGCCCAAAACGGCCCTTCTCAGGGCCATCAAAGCACGTCGGGGAAGGTTTTGATTGTCGTGTTGCGTTTGGTGTGGGTGTCTGTCTGTATGCCCGTGGGGATGCTGTTTGCGTGCCGTGGTGGTTGGATTGCGGGGGTCGGTGGCGGGTGTGGGCGGCGGTAGCGGTAAGCGGTGTTGTTGTTGTCGTGGTTGATTGTCGCCGTGTTTGTGGCGGCGGCCGACGGTTGGTTTTCTGTCACGTTGTTTTGTTTGAATACGTTGGTTGGCTTGCCTGCGTTCGTTCTTCTCGGATGTCTGTCTTGTCGAGTCGAGTCGTGTCTGGTCTTTGTTTTGTTTTGTTCCTTTGTGTGTGTTATGTTTTGCAACGGGGGGCACGTTGAGATGTGGAAGGAGTCGGCGGGGATTTCGGTGGCGTGTAGAGCGAGCGAGCGCGCCTGCCTGGCCGTTGGCCGTCGGAGTGGAGTGCGGGTTTTTTTGTTTTCGAAACGAAAGCGGCGGCCGGCCAGCCACCCGTGCGGTGTGACGTCGGCCGTTGGGTATTGTGCGCTTTGAGCGCCGGGGAGGGATGATGTGTGATTGTTGCGCGCTGCTAGCAGGCAGGCAGAGTGAGCGGGTGTGGCGGACGGACGGGAAGTGGTGGTTTTTGTTTTTGGGTTGCGGGGCGAGAGGCAGGCGACCGACAAAGTTTGCTCGCGACGGAGAGATGTTAGTGGCCCTGAAAAGGGCCGTTTTTGTTTGTGCGGTGCGGTGCCGCGGCGCGGTTTAGGCGCGCTCGCCGCGGATGCGGCGCGCGAGCTGGATGTCCTTGGGCATGATGGTGACGCGCTTGGCGTGGATTGCGCACAGGTTGGTGTCTTCGAAGAGGCCGACGAGGTAGGCCTCGCTGGCCTCCTGCAGGGCCATGACTGCGGAGCTCTGGAAGCGCAGGTCGGTCTTGAAGTCCTGGGCGATCTCGCGCACTAGGCGCTGGAATGGCAGCTTGCGGATGAGCAGCTCTGTGCTCTTCTGGTAGCGCCTGATTTCTCGCAGGGCGACGGTGCCCGGCCTGTAGCGGTGGGGCTTCTTGACGCCTCCGGTGGCGGGCGCGCTCTTCCTCGCCGCCTTGGTGGCGAGCTGTTTGCGCGGCGCCTTTCCGCCGGTGGACTTGCGGGCCGTTTGCTTTGTGCGGGCCATGGCGGTAGCGGTAGCGGTAGCGGTAGCGGAGCGGCGTGCGTGGAGGTTAGGTGCGGCGCGGCGTCCGGTGCTGCCTTGACAACGGGCCCGCGACATGAAATGGCTGGGTCTATACCCATGGTGTACTTGAAGAACCAGCGTCCTTGAAACGCTCTGTCTTACGAGGTGTTCCTTTATGGTGCGGATTCAGGGTTATATATGGTATTGGCTAGGGGTCGGTTTTCCCCTGGATAGATGATGGTTGTGGATGCGGCAGCGATGATGGTGTAAATGTATGTTTGCACATGAATTTATATGACTAACGCCTGAATTGGCGATGGATGGTGGCGATTGGTGCTCTCTGGCCAGGGTTTTCATCCCTTCCCAGAGAGTTGATGAGTTGGTGTGGTGATGCATTGGATGATTCGTAGAATTTTAATGATTTTTGTTTTATGAGGTGATAAAATGATGGCTGTCCTAACATTGCTCTGATCTCCTCATTGCTCGAGAACCATGGAGCGTCTGCAACTATACGGAAGGCTTTGTTCTGGATGGTTTCCAACTGTTTAAGGTTGGTGTCTGCTGCCATACTCCACGCTTCTGAACCGTAGAGCATGGCTGGCAGGATGATCGTTTTCCAAATTTTGAGCTTGGCAGGTATTGTGAGTCCCCTGCCTTTAAGGAGAGGATATAACTGAAAGAGCCGGGCGGAGCCCTTGTTTCTGGCCTCTTTGATGTGATGCACAAATGTCAGATTCTTATCCAGTTTTAGCCCGAGGTAGGTAACTACTTCTCTCCAGGGTAGTACCTGGTTGTTGTGCGTGATGTTCACTATGGGGCGTTTGATTTTGTGGCTGAATAAGATAGTCTGGCATTTGTCTGCGTTTATCTTTATCTTCCATAGATTGCACCACTTTGTCACTTTGTCTAGGTGTCGTTGTAGGCGGTAGGCTAAATAGTTGATGTTTCTGCCACTGTGGTATAATGCAGTATCATCTGCATATAGGGCAATGTTGCCGCCCGGCTCCTTCGGCAGATCGTTTGTGTATAGTAGATATAGGAGGGGGCCAAGCACAGATCCCTGTGGGACACCCGCTTCTATTTGTTTTAGCTCGCTGTTTGCTCGGTCAACTGTAGAGTAGAATTTTCTTTCCACCAGGAAAGAGTGGACTATTTTAAGCAGGTGAAGTGGGCAGTTCATCTTCGACAGTTTGTATAGCAGACCGCCATGCCAAACCCGGTCGAACGCTTTTTCAATGTCCAGGAAAATGGCAGCTGTGCTATTGCCCTGGCTCTTCTCTGTGCAGATGTGCTCCACCAGACGAATGGCTTGTTGTGTTGTGCTATGCCCAGCACGAAATCCAAATTGCTCGGCGATAAGGATGTTGTTGGCGGATAGGAATTGTAGTAGGGAGTTTTGGATGAGGATTTCAAGTAATTTTGATAGATGGCTGAGCAGGGAGATTGGTCGATGGTTTTGAGGGAATAGGTGATCTTTATTTGGTTTTGGGATTGAAATTACTTTAGCAACCTTCCAGGTTGAAGGGAAATACTGAGTTGTAAGACAATTATTTAGGATGGCAGTGAGATGGGAGATTGCAGGTTGGGGGAGGGCCTTAAGGAAGGGTGGTTTGATGTTGTCAGGACCAGGGGCTTTTGCAGTGCCGATTCGCCTGATGATAGCTGCAACTACACGCTCGCTGGTCAGTTCGAAGGTCGTGTCGGACCTGGCGCGAAGTCTGCGATGGAGGTGTCGTTCCACCCGCTGTTCCAGGGCATCTGCTTCGTCCTCGTCGTCCTCTATGACATTCTCCTGGAATTGGAGCTCGAGGGTGTTTGACATGGCAGTCGCTTTGTCCTCTGGTGTGTAAACCAACCCGTTCTGCCCGTGTAGTGGTCTGTTGGCTTTGTGGGGTTGCCGCCTAGCTTTTATTATCCCCCAGAACTTTTCCGGATTTCTCTCAGCTGCCTGAAGACTTTGTTCCCACCTGGAACATCTCAGGAGTTTCAGTCTTGTCTGTATTTCATGGCCCATCTGGGTCATGCGTCTCCTATCCTGAGGGTCTCGGAAGGTCTGCCATCTTTTACGCGTGCGGTTTTTGTCCGATATTAGCTGTGCTAGATCTGGGGGCAGGTTGGATCGCCCATTGTTATGTGTGATTTTGGTGGTGGCAGCCTTTCCACACGCCTTGATAATGTTGGTAAACTCCTCTATGGCTAGATCTATTTCCGCGTGGGTTGGCATGTCTGGTGCATGGTCTGGGATGTGTGAGGCAACCAGTTGCTTGTATCTCTCCCAGTCAGTGTACAGTGTTGTGTGTACTCTGTTGTTGGGAACGTCCTGATCTCCCTCAAATCTGAGTACCACAGGGCTGTGATCTGAGTTAAGACTGTTGACAACTTCTGTAGTGGTTGCTAGATTGATATTTTTTAGTAAAAATATGTCAAGTATGTCTGGTCGACACCTTGAATCATACGGGAAGTGAGTAGGCTCGTCTGGAGAGACAACCTGCACTGCTGGATGGTTATCAAGATACCTTAATAACCGATTTCCACTGGTGTTCGTGGTGCGGCAACCCCATGCCCTGTGCTTGGCGTTCAGGTCCCCTCCTACTATTGTATTGTGACTGCCATTCAGGAGACCGTCCAGGTCGTGGGGAAATAGTGTTGTGCTCGGTGGATGGTATACTACCACCAGGTGTGTGGGGCGGTTGTTGAGAACAACCTCTACCGCTGTTGCCTCTGTGTTAATCAGTCTTGGTACAGGTACCTGGCGATGGCATATGCGCCGTTTTATTAGGATACCTGTACCGCCACCTTGCCTGTTAGGACGGTCCGTCCTAATTAGTTGATAGTTGCGGACCTGAAAGGTGTCGTCAGGGGTGAGATGGGTCTCACTGAGGAGAGCCACATCGATTCCATGATCGTCCAAGAACATCTCGAGCTCGAACCTGTCGTGATAGATGCCATCTGCATTCCAGATGGCGATGGTGATATGTTGCTTCTCATCTTCATTTGCCATTGGAAAGCAGTGGTAGGATGTTGGTGGCGAGTATTGTGATTGTTGAAATTAAGTCTGGGGCTGCTGCTACTTTGGTGCATAGCTGGGTTATGCCTTCAAGGACGGCTGGTGAAATGAGGGACTTAATGAGCGCCCAAATCTTTGATAGGAACTGGAGTGGCTGTTCTTGTTCGATCTGAACAGAACTTTCCTGTGCAGTGGTCTGGCCACTGACGATGTTAGTAGTGTTGTTGGAATCTGCTGGTGCAGCTGTGGCTTGGGCGGATTCGGTGGGTATGGCTTGGGCTGGTATGGAACGGGCCCGCGCGCCTCCGTGCTGCGCTTATATGCCCTCGGTTGCGCGTGGTGGGGGGAGGGCGGGCCAGAGTCTATATAGGGGGGCGGCGGGCGCGCTGGGCGCAGACCGTAGCCGACTCGCCAGCCGCTGCAGCTGCTGTTTGTGCACGTTTTGCTTTGCCCGAGGAAGGAAGGATGACAGGCCGCGGCAAGGGAGGAAAGGGGCTCGGCAAGGGTGGCGCCAAGCGGCACCGCAAGGTGTTGCGCGACAACATCCAGGGCATCACGAAGCCCGCCATCCGCCGCCTGGCTCGCAGGGGCGGCGTGAAGCGCATCTCTGGTCTGATCTACGAGGAGACCCGCGGGGTGCTGAAGGTGTTCCTGGAGAACGTGATCCGCGACGCGGTGACGTACACTGAGCACGCCAAGCGCAAGACTGTGACGGCCATGGACGTGGTGTACGCCCTGAAGAGGCAGGGGCGCACCCTGTACGGTTTCGGCGGTTAGGCTGCGTCGCAGCGGGCGCTGGCCTTCCCGCGGCCGTGCTTGTGGGTGGGAGAGACTAGAAAACGGCCCTTTTCAGGGCCACCACACTGTTCGGAAGTTGAAAAGTGCGAAAGAGTCTGTGTTGTTGCTGCGTGTGTGCGCTGTGTTGTTTGTTTGTTTGTTTCTTTCTTTCTTTCCGTTTGAGCGACGTGATGTGACTGGGAGGGGAGAAGGAAAGGAAACGTGTCATGTGGCTGGCTGTGTGTGGAGCTGCTTCGTTTGTGTGTCTTTGTATCGATCGCGACGGAGATGGCGGGCTGTGTGTTGTTGTGCGAGAGGCGGTGATTATTTGCTTGCGTGGTTTGGCTCTGTGTGTTTGTTTGCGGCGGCGTTGGGGTTTCCGAGGCAAGGCGTGTGGGCATAGGCGGCCGGATCAGCTGTTTCGTTCGTGTCGACGGCCGTTGCGCGCGGGAGTGGAGGGCGGTGTGTCGACACGCCTCCCTTTAACAACAATGGTCATTATTGCTGCCGTTGTCGGTTTGGAAGGCGACTGCGACCGTGCAAAATGTGTGTGTGTGTGTGTGTGTGTGTGTGTGTGTGTTGGGCCACACGGGCTGTGTGGACGACAAGATGGCGGACGTGCGCCGGCGGCGGCTGTGCTGTGACAGTGCAAAGTTAAAACAAAACAAGGTGCGGCGAGGACGACTGAAATTTTGCTTTGGACGTAGGTTTGTGTGGTGGCCCTGAAAAGGGCCGATTGTTGTGGGCCGAGCCGGCAAAGCGCGTTGCGTGCAGGGGAGCACGCGGCGCTGCGATTGCCTGGCCTCCTTTAGGCCTTCTTCTCGGTCTTCTTTGGCAGCAGGACGGCCTGGATGTTGGGCAGGACACCACCCTGTGCGATGGTGACGCCCGACAGGAGCTTGTTGAGCTCCTCGTCGTTGCGGATGGCAAGCTGCAGGTGGCGCGGGATGATGCGCGTCTTCTTGTTGTCGCGGGCCGCGTTTCCGGCCAGCTCGAGCACCTCAGCCGCGAGGTACTCCATGACGGCGGCGAGGTAGACGGGCGCCCCGGCGCCGACGCGCTCTGCGTAGTTTCCCTTGCGCAGGAGGCGGTGGATTCTGCCGACCGGGAACTGGAGCCCAGCCCTGCTTGAGCGGGACTTTGACTTGCCCTTGACTTTGCCTCCCTTTCCGCGTCCGGACATGGCGATGGGCTAGCGACGGTGCACACGAAACGGAAACGAAAACGACCGGTGCGAGCGGCAGCGAGTCGAGCAGCGGAGTGCGTGCCGGCGCAGCCGGGGTGGGGGTGCTTTATGGGCTCGGGTGCGGCGGCCGGTTGCGCGCGCGCCCCATTGGTCGGCGGCCGCAACAGGGCGAGCTGGTAAAGGTGCGGCGGCGGCTGGCGGCGGGTGCCACTGTGTGGGGAGACGCTGACTAGAGCGGAGCGCTTGCTACTGGTGTTGCTGCTGCCGTACGTTGGTTCGAGATGCCGCCCAAGACTAGCGGGAAGGCCGCCAAGAAGGCTGGCAAGGCGCAGAAGAACATTTCGAAGGGCGACAAGAAGAAGAAGCGCAAGAGGAAGGAGAGCTATGCCATCTACATCTACAAGGTGCTGAAGCAGGTGCACCCTGACACGGGCATCTCGTCGAAGGCGATGAGCATCATGAACAGCTTCGTGAACGACATTTTCGAGCGCATTGCGGCCGAGGCTTCTCGCCTGGCGCACTACAACAAGCGCTCGACCATCACGTCCCGCGAGATCCAGACCGCTGTGCGGCTGTTGCTGCCTGGCGAGCTGGCCAAGCACGCCGTGAGCGAGGGCACGAAGGCGGTGACCAAGTACACGAGCTCCAAGTAAGGAGGTGGCTCTGGAATGGAAGGAAGGAAGGATGGAGAAGGCTCCTCCGTTGCGAGAGCGGCAAAACGGCCCTTTTCAGGGCCACCAACTTGCCTTTTGCGGGAAGGGCGGAATTGTTGTTGTTGTTGTTTGTGTGGACGGCTGTGATGTATGTGTGCATTTTGATTGTGGGTGGGGGGGCGCGTCAAAGCGTGTTGCGCGGGGTACGGCCACGAGGTTGGTCGCCGTGGCGTGGAATGGTGGCACGCCTCGTTGGCGTGGTTTTTGACCCGTTGGTGTTGTTGGTGTGTGTGTGTGTGTGTGTGTGTGTGTGTGTGTGTGTGTGTGTGTGTGTGTGTGTGTGTTACCCGTCTGCGAGGGGGGACTGTGCGATCGGCGACTTTTGTGTCACCGTAACGACGGCCGTTTGCGGGTTTGTTTTTTTGCACATCATACATGGCGAGGGTGAAATGTGAAATGTTTTTGTTTGGTTTTGTTTGCCGCCCACTATTCCCTTTGCTGTACGCCGAGTTTGACAATGGTGCGACGTAACTGCAGCGTGGAGGTGTGTGAGTGACGTTGAAATGAACGTGCCATTAAGACGCATTGTTGTTGTATTGTACTGTACGTGTACGGCGACACGCACGATGATGTACCATTCGACTCTGATGTTTGATAGCCGTGTCTGACTGATTGCGTACGACGCACGCACACCGATGTCGTCATTCAAGATGCACGCGTGTCCAGTGCAGTACAGTAAGCGCGACGCTAGACGACGACGGCGGCGGCGGCGGCGGCGGCGGCGGCGGTCGTTTGTTTGGCGAATGTCTGTACACGTGTTTGTCTGTGTCCATCCGGTATGTATTTGTTTGTTTGAAAGTGTTTTGTGTGTCGGTGACGTGGTCCGATCCGTCGCCCCCTGAGTAACTGTCGATCGGCGCGATAGACCGGCGTCACGCAACTGAACCGAAGTCTTGGGCACACCCGTCATACTGTTGTACACCGTCGCGCTGAGAACGGTAACGAAAGGTTGACTTTGATCGGTCGAATGTCTGGGCAGAACGTGAGGAAGGAGGCAAGAGTGCAAGGAGGGGGGGCAAAAGAGAGAGGAAGGGAAAAAGGGGAGAAACGCATTCGTAGAGCAACGGAACGTTCCCGTGTCGGAGGCGTATTGGAGCCGCACTGAAATGCGTTTAACGGCGGCGCGGCTGCAAGTGTCTGCCGTGGTGAACGTTACCTTTGACGGCTGCATTGGGCTTTGCCTTTGCTTTTGCTTTTGCTTTCGCTTTCGCTTTCGCGTTCGCGTTCGCTTTCGCTTTCCCGGATGTACGTAACGTTTGTTGATATGGTTCTGAGGAAGAGTGTATGACAGTGCCGTGCCGTCCATGTTCGTGTGCCCTCCCATTGTGTGTATGCTATTGTCTGTGTACTTGAATGATGTATGTAGGTGTTAGTGGACATGTTTTACCAGTGGGGGGAAATGGATCGTCGATAGTTGCCGTCACTCTGTCACGGTCGAGATGACGCACCCTCCGTACAGAAAGGTGTCGAGAAAGTGAGTGAGTGAGTGAGTGTGTGTGTGTGTGTGTGTGTGTGTGTGTGTGTGTGTGCGTGCGTCCGTGAATTGGCAGTGTTTGGAGGTGGGCGTGCCCTGCATGTGGGAGGGGCATGCGTAACGCTGCTGGCATGGCATTTCGGGAGATGGGAGGGGGCAAACGAGGAAACGAGGAGCGGCGGCCAAAGACGGGACGGGGAGGGGCGCGGTGTGGGTGGCTTGCGCCTGTGCTCGGCGTTGTGGTTTGTGCAAAAGAGGAGGAGAAAAACAATGTGAGTTGCCAGGGAGGGGAGCGGTGTTGTGTTGTGGTTGTCGTGGTGTAGCCGCAGACGCGGCTGTCAGTGAACGTGGCGAGACGGACGGATGCGCGGAGGGGCGGGGGCGGCGCATTTCGCCGGTGCCGTGCCGTGCCGTGCCGTGCCGTGCCGTGCCGTGCCGTGCCGTGCCGTGCCGTGCCGTGCCGTGCCGTGCCATGCCTGAAAGCCGCGTGGTCGCTGTGTTGTTGGTGGCGTGGGGGCGAGGAGAGTACCGTACGGGTGTGCTCGTGCGCCGGAAATGGCACACTGCGCCCGCCCGTCTTGGAGGCTGATGGCTGTGGTGTGGAAATGGGGCGCGGTGATGTTGAAGCAGTTGAAGAACAGAAAAGAAACCAAGAAAACGGAAGGCGTGATGCGGCGGTGGTGGTGAGAGCGGGAAAAACAAAACAAAAAAAAAACAACAAGAAAAAAGAAGGAAAAACAACAAGAAACAAAAAAGAAAACAAAAAGTCTATCAATATTAAAATGTAAATGGAAATGGAAATGGACCCAGGTATAACCTCCCTGCACAAATAGCAGAGAGTCCGATGATAATAAAAATGTGCCAGAATGTTAACTAACGTCCCTACAAAACAAACCCAACGATAATATTAATGAAAGAGTGAACCGTATGTAACATTGCAACAGACATAATGAAACCTGATAAATTGTATAAGGGCAGCAGCGTTGACCTTTGGCCCTGTATTCAGAATAGAAAGAGCCAAAGATCGTTACCCCAATGAAAAAGACACTGAAACACGTATGTAACATAGTAGCGATGGCGAGACATTGTAGCATCTGTGACCAGAGAGTTTGCGCTGGACTGCGCGAGTGTTGCGAGCGGTTCTCAGTCAGTCAGTCAGTCAGTCAGTAGTAGTCGTTGCGAGTCCGTAGCTCTGTGTAGTTGAGGGCTGTACTCTGTCAGTAGTCGTGCGGTTGTGTGATGTAGGCGGTCGGCAACACTGGTCAAGATGGTGAATAAGGTATACTGTTAATTAATATAATCATTAGATAATGAAAAAGTGTATTTATTGTAATTATTCTCCAACAAGTTGCCCAATAATAATTTTTATTTCAAAAGCATTTTTCAAACATTTAATTTTTTATTGAACTAAAGAGTTCGTTGCACTTCACACTTCATTCCACTTCTTTGAAGAAAAATGTCACTAAAATCACAAAAAAAGAGAATATTATTATTTGCAATGCAGTTCGTCCAAGCGCTGCGCAACAACCAGAGCAGAAATGTGACATCCATTTATTCGGAGGTAAGACTTTAATTCTGATTGTTTTGCACAGGGCCAAAGACCGATATTTCGGTTTAATTGAAGTTTCTTGTCACTGAACGGACGTTTTTAAATGTTGTGTGAAGACTTTATATTTGAGTCAGATTGCGAATTTCACATTTTTGTTGCCATTTTCAATACCTCTCATTGTGGGCGAGGTTACAATTAGCGCAATGTCCATTAGCATCCGTAAATAACATTGTCCATTATTTTAAATTTTGCTGGGAGGTTACAACACACACACACAAAAAAAAAAAACAAAAAATTGCATTTATATCCGCTCCTCAATTGTAGATACCCCTTACACAGCTGTGTGCAATGAATGAGTGCTGGCTGGTAATTAATTGCACTCCTTGGAGGGAAATGCCATAGGAAGTAGTCTTTAAAAAGTGAATGTTTTTCGTTAAGAGACAAAAGTTACTTTAGAAAAAAAGTAATAGTGGGGCTTTTGTTGTTGAACAAAATAAGTACAATGAACATACGTTATCAGATTTGCGCAATGCAGCGTCACACCACCTTTTGATTATAACACACAATATACTATACATCGTCCCGAACCGTGACCAGAGTCGCGAGACGAGCAGAGCACGCCGCCGACGCCCGCTCAGTACAACCGTCCACCCGCTACTACTGTCGACCGACTACTACCTCTCCCGACTCGCGCTACAATATATATAACAACTGTTCCTGGCGACCCGGTGCGTGCCACTACTGTCGTCTGGCGCGGTCCAAGCGCCGACTAGCAGCGATAAAGAACTCTCTGGTCAGACAGAGATGCTGTCATGCCTCGCCATCGCTCTGGTAATGAATACATACGTGTTGCAGCGTGCGTACCACCGGAACACGCAGTGGCGGAGCCAAAGACTGTGTTGTCGAGGTCGAGTGCGAGCGGGAAGAGAGGCAGCGTCGGCACGGAGATGCAAGCGAGCGCGAGACGCACGGGGGCTGCGGCGTGGCGCGTTTGCGGTCGGCGCCTTTGGTGGCAACGGCCGGGACAAGCAGCGGTGTATGGTGTGGTGCGGGGCGGACAGGGGCGGCGGTGGACGGGGAGGAGGCGGCGCGACGACGGCATGGGGGCGAAAACGGGACGGGGGACGGCGGATGTTGAGAGGCGTCACGCGCGGACAGGACACAGACACAGAGACACACAGATTGGAAAGGGAGGGTGCGCGGTAGTAGTTGGGAATGTGCGTACCGTGCGGGATGGGAGTGGGCGAGGAACACGGTCGTGGCCCCTGTGTTGGGTGCGTGTGATGACGTCGGTGTGTTGTGGGAAGGGAAGGTGCTGTGGCGGCGGCGCGTAATGGGCGTAGGCCGAAAAGAGAAAGGAACGTGGGCAGTGTGTTGGCAAGCGTCGGTTCGATTGCGACGTTGATGGGCAGGGCAGGGCAGGGCAAGGTTAATGGTGGTAGGAGTAGGCGTGTGGGCGCAAACAATCTGCCGCTGCAGGCGGTGCCGTAACCGCCATGGCGGGAAGGAGAGAGGGCCAAAGAAAGAAAGAAAGAAAGAAGAAAACAACAAAAAAAAAAAAAAAAAAAGGAGGGGGGGGGGCGAAAGTGGAGAGGCGGTGGTGTGAGAAGGGCGGGGGCGGAAGGAAGGCAGGAAGGACAAGAGGCGAGGCGACGGCTTGCTTTGTGTATCGGTCGGTCTCTGGCTATGCTTCGTTTTCTGCAGCAGGGTCGGTGCGCGGCGTGGCTCGCGGCAGTGGGAACGCCTGGTGGCTGGACGGCCAGCAATGCGGTTGGATGGGCGGCCACAGCACCGCACCTGTGCCCGAGGAGGAGACGCTGGCGGCGGGCCCTGAGGTGAGGCCGGCTCGGCTGGGGCTGTGGATGTGTAGGTGTGCGCCGCTGCTGCAACAACGAGTAAAACGCGAGAAGAAGGGTTGGCGGTAGAGAGGAAAAAAAAAAAAAAAAAAAAAAAAGGTCGTGTTGTGTTGATGCGCAGGCAGACGCGTACAGAGGGACGAGCCCGGTCTGCAGCAGGGTGTGGCCGTGCCGAGTGCAGAGCAGCGGCGGCTCGGTTCGGTTCGGCCCGGCCCGGCCCGGCGGGCCGCGCTGTTGTCGCGGACGTGAGCGCCCCCTGGCGGGTGGCCGGAGGCGGCGCGGCGTGTTGGACGTGTGGCTGGTGGCAGTGCACAATTTGCGAGTGGCTGGCGGTGTGGTGTGGCGGTTGGCGCGTCGGGCGGCGGAGAGGTATGTGTTGCGGGCGCCCTTTGCTGCGCTGCGTCGTTGCGTGTGCCGTACAGGGCGGGCGCTTGTCGACTGTGTGGGCGGTGTGGCGAATTGGCGTGAAACGGCTGCCGAGAGGTGTGTGGTAGCGAGCCGGTCGGTGGTGTCAGTGCGAAGGGGAATGTGCGTGCGTGTTTGGCGGTTTCGGTGTGCTTTTTGCGGCGTGAGAGTGGGAATTAGTGGGGCCGGCTGTTGTGTTGGTTCCTTGTGTCTTGTGTCGCGTAGCTTGATGGCAACGTGGAAGGACGCCGGTTTCGTTTTCGTTTCGAGCCTTGCGTGTGGTTGTCGACGTTGACTGGTTGGCGTGTGCCGATGCACGTGCATGTGTGGGTCGCGAGTGCGTTTTTGGCTGGCTGTGTGTGTGTGTTTTGGGGGGGAAGGGGGAGGCGGTGGTGAAAGTGCAGTCGTCGGGTGGGGCTGGGGCTGTGCGTCGTGGCGGAAAGGTGGTAGGTTGCGGGAAGCGAGCCCGTCGTTGACGGTGTCGCGTGAGTTGTGAATCGAGTGGGGCGCGGGGCGCGGGGCGCGTGGCGCGGGACAGGAGCAGCGTGCCGCTGCGTCGTGGTCGTCAGCAGAGGCTGTGCGTGTGCTTGTCCTTTTTGTGGGCGGTTCGTGCGAGGCGTTTTTGTTTTGTGTTGCCCTAGTTGTTAGTTTATTTTGTTTGTGTTTGTTATTTTGAGACGACGACTGGTTGGTGGCGTGCGCGCGAAGTGGCGGTGTGCGCTTCCCGTGTCGTTTGTGTTGTTTTGTTTTTTTGTTTTTGTGTGTTTTTTTTTTGTTTTTTTTTTGCACTGGGCCCCGGTGGGTGGGTGCGTGTGTGTCGATTGCCGGCTGGCGAAAGGTGCGCCATCGGCGGGGTGGGTCGCCGGCACAAGTAGAGGCGGCGGCGTTGTTGCTGTTGTTGTGTGGTGTTTGTTTTGTTCGGCTGTGTCGGCGAGCTGTGTTGCGGTGCGTGTGAATGGTGGTGCAAAAGTGCTGGCGTTGGGGCTGCGACTGCGACGGCGGCGAGCCGCGGGCGCGCCATTGATAGTGATGTTGTGAACAGCGGCTGTGTACGGTAGTGGTGTTGTTGTAGCACGACGTGCATCCGGGCCGGCGCGGAAAGCGCAGTTGCGGGCGGTTGCCCTTCGGTGCCAGCCATGTCGCGTGAGCGGCGGGTTGCTCTGGTGTCGACACGTGGTGCTCTGGGTTGTTGTGTGGTGCCCTTTGGCCGGTGGGGGTGGTTCGCGTGTGTCTCGTTCGCGCTCGGTGTCTGGTCGTGGTCGTGCTGCTCCCCCGTCTGTCGGCGGTTTCCGACGTCGTCTGTACGTTTTTGTTCGTTTGCGGCGTGCCTGCCGACGTCGTCCCGTCGCGACCTTTCAACCGAAAGTGTGGCGCCCGAAGGTGAACGAACGTAACCCTGACCTCGGCGCTTTACGCTGAGCCGAGCGAACCGAACCGAACCGAACCGAACCTGTGGTGTGGCGAGGTGAGCTCAGCCTGTGAGCCCCTAACGTCTACGTAAGGTAAGCTGTCCGGCTCACGCCTCACGTTTGAACGCTTTTTTAACCTACGTTTGACGCTTCTTAACCTAGCACTGACCCCTTAACCTAACGTGTAACCTAACCTAACCTAACCTAACCTAACCTAACCTCTGACGCCTGACGTGTTTGAATGCTTAACCTAAGTTTGACGCTTAACCTAACCCAAGTCCCCTTAACCTAACCCACGTCCACCTAACCTAACCTAACGTAGACGTGTAAACGTAATGTGTAACGCGTAACGTGTAAGGTCGGCTGTCGTGTGTGCTTGACGGCAGATTGGGTTGGTCTGTAGATTCGGATTGCGGTTTGCCTCGGTCGAGGGGTTGGGTCGGGTCGGAAGCGGCGAGGGGCGGCGGCGCCTGTTGCGCAGGCGGCGTCCGTTTGCGGCGGGCAATTGTTGAGAAACGGCTGTGAATGTTGGCGGGCGAGAGGAGGAGGACGGCGCGCGATGTGGCCCGACGGCTGCGGGCCGATCGGGAAACGGCGGGAGGGCGACGGAAGGCGATGGGGCGGCGGAGGCGCGTTTGCACGGCCGTCATCGCCGCACGCCTCGGCTTGTGTGGCTGTGGCGCCGGCCGCGCTGGCCGGGCTGCCGCGGCGACGGTGTGGGAGTTTTGCCGAAGGTTTGGCCATTGTGGCGGGTCGTCGGCTGGGGCTGTGGGGGCGGCATTTGGGCGGGGGCGGCGATTCTCGGCGGGCCGACCCAGGCTGTAGCGCGCGGTAGCTGCAGTTTGGCCGTGGTTTGCGGCGCTGCCGTGGCGACTGGTTGGCGACTGTGGTGTGGCTGTGTGTAGCCCCATCCTCGGTGGTTTGAAAGGCGCGGGCGGTTGTGGCGCAGGTTTGGGGCTGCTCCGCACAGGCTGTCGGACGTTGGGCGGTAGCAAGCGCGGGAGGCGCGGCGCGGCGGCGCGCAGAGTGGCGGCCGCTCTCTCGGCCGTCCGCGCCCGCCCGCGACACTGGCTGGGCCTTGTGATTCTCTGCTCTGCTGCTGTGCTGTGCTTGCGTGCCTGCCGTCCCGCTCGCTCTCGCTGTGTGTTACGCGCGTCGTCGAAATGGCAGATCAGGCGGCTACGAACGAGACTGCTGCGGCACCCGCCGCCACCGGCACGACGAAGAAGGCCAAGTCTGCGTCGTCTGCGAAGAAGCCGCGCGCCAAGCCTGCGCACCCGCGCACCTCTGAGATGGTGACGGCCGCCATCAAGAGTCTGAAGGAGCGCGGCGGGTCGTCGCTGCAGGCGATCAAGAAGTACATAGCCGCGCACTACAAGCTGGACGCGGAGAAGCTGGCGCCGTTTATCAAGAAGTACCTCAAGTCGGCCGTCGTGGCGGGCGAGCTGGTGCAGACGAAGGGGAAGGGCGCGTCCGGCTCGTTCAAGCTTGCCGGCGCCGGCGGCGGGGGGGCGGCCGAGGGCGGCAAGGCTCGTGCTGGCGGTGCCAAGAAGAAGCGCGCCGCTCCGGCCAGCAAGGAGAAGAAGGGCGCCCGTGCGGCCGGCGCAAAGAAGGCTGGTGGCGTGAAGGCGGCGACCGGTCGGAAGGCGGGCGCCGCCAAGAAGGCGTCTGCGGCGTCGGCCGCTCCCGCGGGTGCGAAGAAGGCGGCTGCGGCCAAGCCGGCCAAGGCCAAGTCGCCGTCGAAGGCGAAGAAGGCCGCCAAGGTTCCGACGAAGAAGCCGAAGGCGCCGCGCCCGAAGAAGGCGACGACGCCGTCTAAGGCGAAGGCTTCGCCCAAGAAGAAGAAGTAGAGTAGAGGAGAAAGAGATGGGAAAGGAAGGGTTTGGCGCTTGACTCCGTCGTCCCCACCCCCCGTCGTCGTCTAGTGGCGCGCAAGAGACGCGCGGCCCAAAACGGCCCTTCTCAGGGCCATCAAAGCACGTCGGGGAAGGTTTTGATTGTCGTGTTGCGTTTGGTGTGGGTGTCTGTCTGTATGCCCGTGGGGATGCTGTTTGCGTGCCGTGGTGGTTGGATTGCGGGGGTCGGTGGCGGGTGTGGGCGGCGGTAGCGGTAAGCGGTGTTGTTGTTGTCGTGGTTGATTGTCGCCGTGTTTGTGGCGGCGGCCGACGGTTGGTTTTCTGTCACGTTGTTTTGTTTGAATACGTTGGTTGGCTTGCCTGCGTTCGTTCTTCTCGGATGTCTGTCTTGTCGAGTCGAGTCGTGTCTGGTCTTTGTTTTGTTTTGTTCCTTTGTGTGTGTTATGTTTTGCAACGGGGGGCACGTTGAGATGTGGAAGGAGTCGGCGGGGATTTCGGTGGCGTGTAGAGCGAGCGAGCGCGCCTGCCTGGCCGTTGGCCGTCGGAGTGGAGTGCGGGTTTTTTTGTTTTCGAAACGAAAGCGGCGGCCGGCCAGCCACCCGTGCGGTGTGACGTCGGCCGTTGGGTATTGTGCGCTTTGAGCGCCGGGGAGGGATGATGTGTGATTGTTGCGCGCTGCTAGCAGGCAGGCAGAGTGAGCGGGTGTGGCGGACGGACGGGAAGTGGTGGTTTTTGTTTTTGGGTTGCGGGGCGAGAGGCAGGCGACCGACAAAGTTTGCTCGCGACGGAGAGATGTTAGTGGCCCTGAAAAGGGCCGTTTTTGTTTGTGCGGTGCGGTGCCGCGGCGCGGTTTAGGCGCGCTCGCCGCGGATGCGGCGCGCGAGCTGGATGTCCTTGGGCATGATGGTGACGCGCTTGGCGTGGATTGCGCACAGGTTGGTGTCTTCGAAGAGGCCGACGAGGTAGGCCTCGCTGGCCTCCTGCAGGGCCATGACTGCGGAGCTCTGGAAGCGCAGGTCGGTCTTGAAGTCCTGGGCGATCTCGCGCACTAGGCGCTGGAATGGCAGCTTGCGGATGAGCAGCTCTGTGCTCTTCTGGTAGCGCCTGATTTCTCGCAGGGCGACGGTGCCCGGCCTGTAGCGGTGGGGCTTCTTGACGCCTCCGGTGGCGGGCGCGCTCTTCCTCGCCGCCTTGGTGGCGAGCTGTTTGCGCGGCGCCTTTCCGCCGGTGGACTTGCGGGCCGTTTGCTTTGTGCGGGCCATGGCGGTAGCGGTAGCGGTAGCGGTAGCGGAGCGGCGTGCGTGGAGGTTAGGTGCGGCGCGGCGTCCGGTGCTGCCTTGACAACGGGCCCGCGCGCCTCCGTGCTGCGCTTATATGCCCTCGGTTGCGCGTGGTGGGGGGAGGGCGGGCCAGAGTCTATATAGGGGGGCGGCGGGCGCGCTGGGCGCAGATAAGCGCACAAGCAGACCCCAAGGGAAAAAGCCCCCCTCGCGCAAGGTACAACCAGGCACAAACTACGCTGCCGCTGCCAAGGGGACCACTGCCACCCCATCGCGCCAGCCAGCACAGAAGTCTCCGCCGCAACACCAAAACGCGGAGACAAACCTCACAGCCACAGGATTGCTGGACATGCCCTTGTCCAGCAACACAGGGTGCGGACACCCCCAAGTGCCCCCCACCACCAGCAACCCACTGCAAAGTGCGGAGCGTCCTACGCGGCGACCGGTAGCGGCGTCGCAGCCGCAAACCGTAGCCGCCACCTCGGCGCCCGCCCATGCAGCCGCCACTTCCCCAGGTAGCGATGCAACCAGTTTGGGTGAGCTACTACGCTCACTCAACACTCTACTCACCCAACTGCCAGTACTAGTCACGGCAGTAACGGGGGCCCTCCAGGCTGTCACCGTTCCCTCAGCAGCTCACCATGGATAGACAGCAAATCCATGGTCTATCGGTATGCGTATTCAACGCAAACGGCCTGGTAAAACAACAAGGTGAGTTTCGCCAATTTATACAGGACGAGGCAGTCGACCTGTGCCTAGTGTGCGAGACTCACCTGAAACCAGGAGTCCAGGTAAAGGTAGCGAACTATGCCTGCTACCGCCACGACAGGCCAACCGCCGGAGGAGGTACTGCCATCTATGTCAGGACCTCCCTCCGACACCACCAGATCCATCTCCCAGCCCTGGCAACTCTTGAAGCCACAGGCGTCAATGTCTCCTCCATGGTGGGACAGATCACCTTCGTGGCCGCCTACAGGCCGCCACGGGGTAATCTCTTGGAGGCAGACTTTGACACACTACTGACGATTGGGGGACGGGTTTTCCTGGCTGGCGACTTTAACGCTAAGCACACGGAGTGGAACTCCCGTCTCACCAACGTCAGCGGTCGTCGACTCCTCCGTGCCGCCCTCCGCAACGGCGCCATCGCGCTCGGACCCCAGGACCACACCATCTATCCACACCGAGGACAGTCAGATGTTCTCGATATCGCCATTATTAAGGGTATCGGGAACCACATGACCGCCGCCACCCGGTGTGCACTGTCGTCAGACCACCTACCAGTGGTCTACGACATCGACGTAAGGGGGGCCACCCTCCCACCCCGCCGTAGGAACTACCACCGTATGGACAGCGAGAGGTTTCAGGAGAACGTCCTGGAACTTCTCTCGGATGCTCCTGACCCCACGGAAGTGGGGGTAGATAACGCACTACGGTACCTCAACCGCCAGCTGCTACTTGCAGCTGAAGTAGCATCACCTCCTCCCCCACGCCAGCCAAAGGATTTCGCCCATAGCCTCCCGTTGCACATACGGGAGACTATACGGGAGAAGAACAGAGTGTTCCGCGAATGGCAACTTATGCGACAACCTGCCACCAAACGCCTCCTAAACAGGATGAGGAGGGAGATCAAGGCGGCGGTTGAGGAACATAGAAACCGCGACTGGGCCGACCTAGTCGCCACCCTCAACACACAGGACGGCAGTGCTTGGCGAGTCGTCAAGTCATTCCTGCGCCGGCGGCAGCGAGTCCCACCGCTGCAGGCTGGGCAGATGGTCGTCTGTAGTCCAGATGGGAAAGCAGGATTACTGGCCGACCACTTCGAGTCGTCATTCACCCCAGTGGATGACAATCTCGATGTGGCCCACATTAGCAGAGTGGAGGAAGAGCTCCCCATCTTCCTAGCAGCGAGAGATGAAGGGGACAGGATCGACCCAATCTCAGAGGAGGAAGTGGCAGAACAGATACGGACGCTCAACACCAAAAGGGCGGGAGGCGCCGACGGCGTCAACAACCACCTGCTGAAGAACCTGCCGGAAGGGGCCCACCAGCTCCTTACAGGCATCTTCAATCAGGTCCTCCGCTCTGGGATCTACCCCTCTGAGTGGAAACACGCGGAGGTGGTAGCCATACCCAAAGCGAATAAGGACGCAAGGCAGGCTGAAAACTACAGGCCAATCAGCCTCCTCCCGTCCCTCTCCAAGGTGTTCGAGCGTCTGTACGCCAAGAGACTGCTCCGACATGTGACGGTCGAGGGCATCATCCCGGACGAACAGTTCGGATTCAGGAGCGGTCATTCCACCACCCACCAGCTCCTGCGGCTGGTGGAAGAAGCCATGCGCGCCCTGGAGACCAGGGAATACCTTGGGGCCGTATTCCTTGATGTCTCCAGAGCCTTCGACTCCGTGTGGCACGACGGCCTCGTGTACAAACTCTTTGTGCACGGGGTACCGACATCACATGGAGTCCTCATCAGCTCCTACCTGGCCGACCGGACCTTCCACGTCCGACTAGATGATGGCACCTCGACCCACAGGCCGATACGAGCAGGAGTGCCACAGGGGTCCGTACTTGGCCCCCTGCTGTACTCCATTTTCACTGCAGATGCCCCACGAGTGGCGCCGGTGAAATTAGCACTCTACGCTGACGACACCGCGCTATTCGTGCGGAGCATGAACGTGAGGGAAATGCGACGCCTCCTCCAGATTGGCTGCGACACCCTGGGCGCGTGGTCAACTAAGTGGCGGCTCAAACAGAACGCCGCAAAGAGCCAGGCAGTAGTATTCACTAGAAGGCTACTGCCTCCCGATTTGCCGCCGGTTACTATCACGGGAAGCCCCGTGCCGTGGAGTAAAACCGGCAAATACCTCGGGGTCACACTCGACCAGAGGCTTACCTGGAGACCACACGTCCAGGACGTTAGGAGCAGGGCTATAGGGCGACTTCACACCCTGTACCCCCTGCTTAACCCATCGTCAACGCTGGCCCCCCAGCACGGCATCACCCTGTACCTAGCGCTGGTCAGACCAGTGCTAGAGTACGCAGCCGTGGTGTGGGGTATGGCAGCCGACACCCATATAGGCACACTACAGAGGGTGCAGAACAGAGCCCTAAAGCTCGCCCTGCGCCTGCCACGAAGATATTCCTCCACTCTGCTACATGAACAGACCGGCATCCTGCATCTGCGGGACCGATTCAGACAGTCGGCACGACTGTTCTACAGTAAGGCTGAGAACTCAGAAAACCGGCTCATACAGGGCCTGGGCCACAACATACACCACAGGCCAACCACACGTTGGCCTGACCTACTGAGGGACTAACAACCCTCAGCAGGCAGGATGCAACTGTATCCCCTTAGGCCGAATCAATAAATCAGGCACCATAATCAAAACAACAGGCATAGCAGGAACAACAAAGCATTGTTTACCCTGCTCCTACGCGAGCAAAGGACAGCTCGTAAGGAAGAAGCGAAGCGAAGCTGGGCGCAGACCGTAGCCGACTCGCCAGCCGCTGCAGCTGCTGTTTGTGCACGTTTTGCTTTGCCCGAGGAAGGAAGGATGACAGGCCGCGGCAAGGGAGGAAAGGGGCTCGGCAAGGGTGGCGCCAAGCGGCACCGCAAGGTGTTGCGCGACAACATCCAGGGCATCACGAAGCCCGCCATCCGCCGCCTGGCTCGCAGGGGCGGCGTGAAGCGCATCTCTGGTCTGATCTACGAGGAGACCCGCGGGGTGCTGAAGGTGTTCCTGGAGAACGTGATCCGCGACGCGGTGACGTACACTGAGCACGCCAAGCGCAAGACTGTGACGGCCATGGACGTGGTGTACGCCCTGAAGAGGCAGGGGCGCACCCTGTACGGTTTCGGCGGTTAGGCTGCGTCGCAGCGGGCGCTGGCCTTCCCGCGGCCGTGCTTGTGGGTGGGAGAGACTAGAAAACGGCCCTTTTCAGGGCCACCACACTGTTCGGAAGTTGAAAAGTGCGAAAGAGTCTGTGTTGTTGCTGCGTGTGTGCGCTGTGTTGTTTGTTTGTTTGTTTCTTTCTTTCTTTCCGTTTGAGCGACGTGATGTGACTGGGAGGGGAGAAGGAAAGGAAACGTGTCATGTGGCTGGCTGTGTGTGGAGCTGCTTCGTTTGTGTGTCTTTGTATCGATCGCGACGGAGATGGCGGGCTGTGTGTTGTTGTGCGAGAGGCGGTGATTATTTGCTTGCGTGGTTTGGCTCTGTGTGTTTGTTTGCGGCGGCGTTGGGGTTTCCGAGGCAAGGCGTGTGGGCATAGGCGGCCGGATCAGCTGTTTCGTTCGTGTCGACGGCCGTTGCGCGCGGGAGTGGAGGGCGGTGTGTCGACACGCCTCCCTTTAACAACAATGGTCATTATTGCTGCCGTTGTCGGTTTGGAAGGCGACTGCGACCGTGCAAAATGTGTGTGTGTGTGTGTGTGTGTGTGTGTGTGTGTTGGGCCACACGGGCTGTGTGGACGACAAGATGGCGGACGTGCGCCGGCGGCGGCTGTGCTGTGACAGTGCAAAGTTAAAACAAAACAAGGTGCGGCGAGGACGACTGAAATTTTGCTTTGGACGTAGGTTTGTGTGGTGGCCCTGAAAAGGGCCGATTGTTGTGGGCCGAGCCGGCAAAGCGCGTTGCGTGCAGGGGAGCACGCGGCGCTGCGATTGCCTGGCCTCCTTTAGGCCTTCTTCTCGGTCTTCTTTGGCAGCAGGACGGCCTGGATGTTGGGCAGGACACCACCCTGTGCGATGGTGACGCCCGACAGGAGCTTGTTGAGCTCCTCGTCGTTGCGGATGGCAAGCTGCAGGTGGCGCGGGATGATGCGCGTCTTCTTGTTGTCGCGGGCCGCGTTTCCGGCCAGCTCGAGCACCTCAGCCGCGAGGTACTCCATGACGGCGGCGAGGTAGACGGGCGCCCCGGCGCCGACGCGCTCTGCGTAGTTTCCCTTGCGCAGGAGGCGGTGGATTCTGCCGACCGGGAACTGGAGCCCAGCCCTGCTTGAGCGGGACTTTGACTTGCCCTTGACTTTGCCTCCCTTTCCGCGTCCGGACATGGCGATGGGCTAGCGACGGTGCACACGAAACGGAAACGAAAACGACCGGTGCGAGCGGCAGCGAGTCGAGCAGCGGAGTGCGTGCCGGCGCAGCCGGGGTGGGGGTGCTTTATGGGCTCGGGTGCGGCGGCCGGTTGCGCGCGCGCCCCATTGGTCGGCGGCCGCAACAGGGCGAGCTGGTAAAGGTGCGGCGGCGGCTGGCGGCGGGTGCCACTGTGTGGGGAGACGCTGACTAGAGCGGAGCGCTTGCTACTGGTGTTGCTGCTGCCGTACGTTGGTTCGAGATGCCGCCCAAGACTAGCGGGAAGGCCGCCAAGAAGGCTGGCAAGGCGCAGAAGAACATTTCGAAGGGCGACAAGAAGAAGAAGCGCAAGAGGAAGGAGAGCTATGCCATCTACATCTACAAGGTGCTGAAGCAGGTGCACCCTGACACGGGCATCTCGTCGAAGGCGATGAGCATCATGAACAGCTTCGTGAACGACATTTTCGAGCGCATTGCGGCCGAGGCTTCTCGCCTGGCGCACTACAACAAGCGCTCGACCATCACGTCCCGCGAGATCCAGACCGCTGTGCGGCTGTTGCTGCCTGGCGAGCTGGCCAAGCACGCCGTGAGCGAGGGCACGAAGGCGGTGACCAAGTACACGAGCTCCAAGTAAGGAGGTGGCTCTGGAATGGAAGGAAGGAAGGATGGAGAAGGCTCCTCCGTTGCGAGAGCGGCAAAACGGCCCTTTTCAGGGCCACCAACTTGCCTTTTGCGGGAAGGGCGGAATTGTTGTTGTTGTTGTTTGTGTGGACGGCTGTGATGTATGTGTGCATTTTGATTGTGGGTGGGGGGGGCGCGTCAAAGCGTGTTGCGCGGGGTACGGCCACGAGGTTGGTCGCCGTGGCGTGGAATGGTGGCACGCCTCGTTGGCGTGGTTTTTGACCCGTTGGTGTTGTTGGTGTGTGTGTGTGTGTGTGTGTGTGTGTGTGTGTGTGTGTGTGTGTGTGTGTGTTACCCGTCTGCGAGGGGGGACTGTGCGATCGGCGACTTTTGTGTCACCGTAACGACGGCCGTTTGCGGGTTTGTTTTTTTGCACATCATACATGGCGAGGGTGAAATGTGAAATGTTTTTGTTTGGTTTTGTTTGCCGCCCACTATTCCCTTTGCTGTACGCCGAGTTTGACAATGGTGCGACGTAACTGCAGCGTGGAGGTGTGTGAGTGACGTTGAAATGAACGTGCCATTAAGACGCATTGTTGTTGTATTGTACTGTACGTGTACGGCGACACGCACGATGATGTACCATTCGACTCTGATGTTTGATAGCCGTGTCTGACTGATTGCGTACGACGCACGCACACCGATGTCGTCATTCAAGATGCACGCGTGTCCAGTGCAGTACAGTAAGCGCGACGCTAGACGACGACGGCGGCGGCGGCGGCGGCGGCGGCGGCGGTCGTTTGTTTGGCGAATGTCTGTACACGTGTTTGTCTGTGTCCATCCGGTATGTATTTGTTTGTTTGAAAGTGTTTTGTGTGTCGGTGACGTGGTCCGATCCGTCGCCCCCTGAGTAACTGTCGATCGGCGCGATAGACCGGCGTCACGCAACTGAACCGAAGTCTTGGGCACACCCGTCATACTGTTGTACACCGTCGCGCTGAGAACGGTAACGAAAGGTTGACTTTGATCGGTCGAATGTCTGGGCAGAACGTGAGGAAGGAGGCAAGAGTGCAAGGAGGGGGGGCAAAAGAGAGAGGAAGGGAAAAAGGGGAGAAACGCATTCGTAGAGCAACGGAACGTTCCCGTGTCGGAGGCGTATTGGAGCCGCACTGAAATGCGTTTAACGGCGGCGCGGCTGCAAGTGTCTGCCGTGGTGAACGTTACCTTTGACGGCTGCATTGGGCTTTGCCTTTGCTTTTGCTTTTGCTTTCGCTTTCGCTTTCGCGTTCGCGTTCGCTTTCGCTTTCCCGGATGTACGTAACGTTTGTTGATATGGTTCTGAGGAAGAGTGTATGACAGTGCCGTGCCGTCCATGTTCGTGTGCCCTCCCATTGTGTGTATGCTATTGTCTGTGTACTTGAATGATGTATGTAGGTGTTAGTGGACATGTTTTACCAGTGGGGGGAAATGGATCGTCGATAGTTGCCGTCACTCTGTCACGGTCGAGATGACGCACCCTCCGTACAGAAAGGTGTCGAGAAAGTGAGTGAGTGAGTGAGTGTGTGTGTGTGTGTGTGTGTGTGTGTGTGTGTGTGTGTGTGTGTGTGTGTGCGTGCGTCCGTGAATTGGCAGTGTTTGGAGGTGGGCGTGCCCTGCATGTGGGAGGGGCATGCGTAACGCTGCTGGCATGGCTTTCGGGAGATGGGAGGGGGCAAACGAGGAAACGAGGAGCGGCGGCCAAAGACGGGACGGGGAGGGGCGCGGTGTGGGTGGCTTGCGCCTGTGCTCGGCGTTGTGGTTTGTGCAAAAGAGGAGGAGAAAAACAATGTGAGTTGCCAGGGAGGGGAGCGGTGTTGTGTTGTGGTTGTCGTGGTGTAGCCGCAGACGCGGCTGTCAGTGAACGTGGCGAGACGGACGGATGCGCGGAGGGGCGGGGGCGGCGCATTTCGCCCGGTGCCGTGCCGTGCCGTGCCGTGCCGTGCCGTGCCGTGCCGTGCCGTGCCGTGCCGTGCCGTGCCGTGCCGTGCCATGCCTGAAAGCCGCGTGGTCGCTGTGTTGTTGGTGGCGTGGGGGCGAGGAGAGTACCGTACGGGTGTGCTCGTGCGCCGGAAATGGCACACTGCGCCCGCCCGTCTTGGAGGCTGATGGCTGTGGTGTGGAAATGGGGCGCGGTGATGTTGAAGCAGTTGAAGAACAGAAAAGAAACCAAGAAAACGGAAGGCGTGATGCGGCGGTGGTGGTGAGAGCGGGAAAAACAAAACAAAAAAAAAACAACAAGAAAAAAGAAGGAAAAACAACAAGAAACAAAAAAGAAAACAAAAAGTCTATCAATATTAAAATGTAAATGGAAATGGAAATGGACCCAGGTATAACCTCCCTGCACAAATAGCAGAGAGTCCGATGATAATAAAAATGTGCCAGAATGTTAACTAACGTCCCTACAAAACAAACCCAACGATAATATTAATGAAAGAGTGAACCGTATGTAACATTGCAACAGACATAATGAAACCTGATAAATTGTATAAGGGCAGCAGCGTTGACCTTTGGCCCTGTATTCAGAATAGAAAGAGCCAAAGATCGTTACCCCAATGAAAAAGACACTGAAACACGTATGTAACATAGTAGCGATGGCGAGACATTGTAGCATCTGTGACCAGAGAGTTTGCGCTGGACTGCGCGAGTGTTGCGAGCGGTTCTCAGTCAGTCAGTCAGTCAGTCAGTAGTAGTCGTTGCGAGTCCGTAGCTCTGTGTAGTTGAGGGCTGTACTCTGTCAGTAGTCGTGCGGTTGTGTGATGTAGGCGGTCGGCAACACTGGTCAAGATGGTGAATAAGGTATACTGTTAATTAATATAATCATTAGATAATGAAAAAGTGTATTTATTGTAATTATTCTCCAACAAGTTGCCCAATAATAATTTTTATTTCAAAAGCATTTTTCAAACATTTAATTTTTTATTGAACTAAAGAGTTCGTTGCACTTCACACTTCATTCCACTTCTTTGAAGAAAAATGTCACTAAAATCACAAAAAAAGAGAATATTATTATTTGCAATGCAGTTCGTCCAAGCGCTGCGCAACAACCAGAGCAGAAATGTGACATCCATTTATTCGGAGGTAAGACTTTAATTCTGATTGTTTTGCACAGGGCCAAAGACCGATATTTCGGTTTAATTGAAGTTTCTTGTCACTGAACGGACGTTTTTAAATGTTGTGTGAAGACTTTATATTTGAGTCAGATTGCGAATTTCACATTTTTGTTGCCATTTTCAATACCTCTCATTGTGGGCGAGGTTACAATTAGCGCAATGTCCATTAGCATCCGTAAATAACATTGTCCATTATTTTAAATTTTGCTGGGAGGTTACAACACACACACACAAAAAAAAAAAACAAAAAATTGCATTTATATCCGCTCCTCAATTGTAGATACCCCTTACACAGCTGTGTGCAATGAATGAGTGCTGGCTGGTAATTAATTGCACTCCTTGGAGGGAAATGCCATAGGAAGTAGTCTTTAAAAAGTGAATGTTTTTCGTTAAGAGACAAAAGTTACTTTAGAAAAAAAGTAATAGTGGGGCTTTTGTTGTTGAACAAAATAAGTACAATGAACATACGTTATCAGATTTGCGCAATGCAGCGTCACACCACCTTTTGATTATAACACACAATATACTATACATCGTCCCGAACCGTGACCAGAGTCGCGAGACGAGCAGAGCACGCCGCCGACGCCCGCTCAGTACAACCGTCCACCCGCTACTACTGTCGACCGACTACTACCTCTCCCGACTCGCGCTACAATATATATAACAACTGTTCCTGGCGACCCGGTGCGTGCCACTACTGTCGTCTGGCGCGGTCCAAGCGCCGACTAGCAGCGATAAAGAACTCTCTGGTCAGACAGAGATGCTGTCATGCCTCGCCATCGCTCTGGTAATGAATACATACGTGTTGCAGCGTGCGTACCACCGGAACACGCAGTGGCGGAGCCAAAGACTGTGTTGTCGAGGTCGAGTGCGAGCGGGAAGAGAGGCAGCGTCGGCACGGAGATGCAAGCGAGCGCGAGACGCACGGGGGCTGCGGCGTGGCGCGTTTGCGGTCGGCGCCTTTGGTGGCAACGGCCGGGACAAGCAGCGGTGTATGGTGTGGTGCGGGGCGGACAGGGGCGGCGGTGGACGGGGAGGAGGCGGCGCGACGACGGCATGGGGGCGAAAACGGGACGGGGGACGGCGGATGTTGAGAGGCGTCACGCGCGGACAGGACACAGACACAGAGACACACAGATTGGAAAGGGAGGGTGCGCGGTAGTAGTTGGGAATGTGCGTACCGTGCGGGATGGGAGTGGGCGAGGAACACGGTCGTGGCCCCTGTGTTGGGTGCGTGTGATGACGTCGGTGTGTTGTGGGAAGGGAAGGTGCTGTGGCGGCGGCGCGTAATGGGCGTAGGCCGAAAAGAGAAAGGAACGTGGGCAGTGTGTTGGCAAGCGTCGGTTCGACTGCGACGTTGATGGGCAGGGCAGGGCAGGGCAAGGTTAATGGTGGTAGGAGTAGGCGTGTGGGCGCAAACAATCTGCCGCTGCAGGCGGTGCCGTAACCGCCATGGCGGGAAGGAGAGAGGGCCAAAGAAAGAAAGAAAGAAAGAAGAAAACAACAAAAAAAAAAAAAAAAAAAGGAGGGGGGGGGGCGAAAGTGGAGAGGCGGTGGTGTGAGAAGGGCGGGGGCGGAAGGAAGGCAGGAAGGACAAGAGGCGAGGCGACGGCTTGCTTTGTGTATCGGTCGGTCTCTGGCTATGCTTCGTTTTCTGCAGCAGGGTCGGTGCGCGGCGTGGCTCGCGGCAGTGGGAACGCCTGGTGGCTGGACGGCCAGCAATGCGGTTGGATGGGCGGCCACAGCACCGCACCTGTGCCCGAGGAGGAGACGCTGGCGGCGGGCCCTGAGGTGAGGCCGGCTCGGCTGGGGCTGTGGATGTGTAGGTGTGCGCCGCTGCTGCAACAACGAGTAAAACGCGAGAAGAAGGGTTGGCGGTAGAGAGGAAAAAAAAAAAAAAAAAAAAAAAAGGTCGTGTTGTGTTGATGCGCAGGCAGACGCGTACAGAGGGACGAGCCCGGTCTGCAGCAGGGTGTGGCCGTGCCGAGTGCAGAGCAGCGGCGGCTCGGTTCGGTTCGGCCCGGCCCGGCCCGGCGGGCCGCGCTGTTGTCGCGGACGTGAGCGCCCCCTGGCGGGTGGCCGGAGGCGGCGCGGCGTGTTGGACGTGTGGCTGGTGGCAGTGCACAATTTGCGAGTGGCTGGCGGTGTGGTGTGGCGGTTGGCGCGTCGGGCGGCGGAGAGGTATGTGTTGCGGGCGCCCTTTGCTGCGCTGCGTCGTTGCGTGTGCCGTACAGGGCGGGCGCTTGTCGACTGTGTGGGCGGTGTGGCGAATTGGCGTGAAACGGCTGCCGAGAGGTGTGTGGTAGCGAGCCGGTCGGTGGTGTCAGTGCGAAGGGGAATGTGCGTGCGTGTTTGGCGGTTTCGGTGTGCTTTTTGCGGCGTGAGAGTGGGAATTAGTGGGGCCGGCTGTTGTGTTGGTTCCTTGTGTCTTGTGTCGCGTAGCTTGATGGCAACGTGGAAGGACGCCGGTTTCGTTTTCGTTTCGAGCCTTGCGTGTGGTTGTCGACGTTGACTGGTTGGCGTGTGCCGATGCACGTGCATGTGTGGGTCGCGAGTGCGTTTTTGGCTGGCTGTGTGTGTGTGTTTTGGGGGGGAAGGGGGAGGCGGTGGTGAAAGTGCAGTCGTCGGGTGGGGCTGGGGCTGTGCGTCGTGGCGGAAAGGTGGTAGGTTGCGGGAAGCGAGCCCGTCGTTGACGGTGTCGCGTGAGTTGTGAATCGAGTGGGGCGCGGGGCGCGGGGCGCGTGGCGCGGGACAGGAGCAGCGTGCCGCTGCGTCGTGGTCGTCAGCAGAGGCTGTGCGTGTGCTTGTCCTTTTTGTGGGCGGTTCGTGCGAGGCGTTTTTGTTTTGTGTTGCCCTAGTTGTTAGTTTATTTTGTTTGTGTTTGTTATTTTGAGACGACGACTGGTTGGTGGCGTGCGCGCGAAGTGGCGGTGTGCGCTTCCCGTGTCGTTTGTGTTGTTTTGTTTTTTTGTTTTTGTGTGTTTTTTTTTGTTTTTTTTTTGCACTGGGCCCCGGTGGGTGGGTGCGTGTGTGTCGATTGCCGGCTGGCGAAAGGTGCGCCATCGGCGGGGTGGGTCGCCGGCACAAGTAGAGGCGGCGGCGTTGTTGCTGTTGTTGTGTGGTGTTTGTTTTGTTCGGCTGTGTCGGCGAGCTGTGTTGCGGTGCGTGTGAATGGTGGTGCAAAAGTGCTGGCGTTGGGGCTGCGACTGCGACGGCGGCGAGCCGCGGGCGCGCCATTGATAGTGATGTTGTGAACAGCGGCTGTGTACGGTAGTGGTGTTGTTGTAGCACGACGTGCATCCGGGCCGGCGCGGAAAGCGCAGTTGCGGGCGGTTGCCCTTCGGTGCCAGCCATGTCGCGTGAGCGGCGGGTTGCTCTGGTGTCGACACGTGGTGCTCTGGGTTGTTGTGTGGTGCCCTTTGGCCGGTGGGGGTGGTTCGCGTGTGTCTCGTTCGCGCTCGGTGTCTGGTCGTGGTCGTGCTGCTCCCCCGTCTGTCGGCGGTTTCCGACGTCGTCTGTACGTTTTTGTTCGTTTGCGGCGTGCCTGCCGACGTCGTCCCGTCGCGACCTTTCAACCGAAAGTGTGGCGCCCGAAGGTGAACGAACGTAACCCTGACCTCGGCGCTTTACGCTGAGCCGAGCGAACCGAACCGAACCGAACCGAACCTGTGGTGTGGCGAGGTGAGCTCAGCCTGTGAGCCCCTAACGTCTACGTAAGGTAAGCTGTCCGGCTCACGCCTCACGTTTGAACGCTTTTTTAACCTACGTTTGACGCTTCTTAACCTAGCACTGACCCCTTAACCTAACGTGTAACCTAACCTAACCTAACCTAACCTAACCTAACCTCTGACGCCTGACGTGTTTGAATGCTTAACCTAAGTTTGACGCTTAACCTAACCCAAGTCCCCTTAACCTAACCCACGTCCACCTAACCTAACCTAACGTAGACGTGTAAACGTAATGTGTAACGCGTAACGTGTAAGGTCGGCTGTCGTGTGTGCTTGACGGCAGATTGGGTTGGTCTGTAGATTCGGATTGCGGTTTGCCTCGGTCGAGGGGTTGGGTCGGGTCGGAAGCGGCGAGGGGCGGCGGCGCCTGTTGCGCAGGCGGCGTCCGTTTGCGGCGGGCAATTGTTGAGAAACGGCTGTGAATGTTGGCGGGCGAGAGGAGGAGGACGGCGCGCGATGTGGCCCGACGGCTGCGGGCCGATCGGGAAACGGCGGGAGGGCGACGGAAGGCGATGGGGCGGCGGAGGCGCGTTTGCACGGCCGTCATCGCCGCACGCCTCGGCTTGTGTGGCTGTGGCGCCGGCCGCGCTGGCCGGGCTGCCGCGGCGACGGTGTGGGAGTTTTGCCGAAGGTTTGGCCATTGTGGCGGGTCGTCGGCTGGGGCTGTGGGGGCGGCATTTGGGCGGGGGCGGCGATTCTCGGCGGGCCGACCCAGGCTGTAGCGCGCGGTAGCTGCAGTTTGGCCGTGGTTTGCGGCGCTGCCGTGGCGACTGGTTGGCGACTGTGGTGTGGCTGTGTGTAGCCCCATCCTCGGTGGTTTGAAAGGCGCGGGCGGTTGTGGCGCAGGTTTGGGGCTGCTCCGCACAGGCTGTCGGACGTTGGGCGGTAGCAAGCGCGGGAGGCGCGGCGCGGCGGCGCGCAGAGTGGCGGCCGCTCTCTCGGCCGTCCGCGCCCGCCCGCGACACTGGCTGGGCCTTGTGATTCTCTGCTCTGCTGCTGTGCTGTGCTTGCGTGCCTGCCGTCCCGCTCGCTCTCGCTGTGTGTTACGCGCGTCGTCGAAATGGCAGATCAGGCGGCTACGAACGAGACTGCTGCGGCACCCGCCGCCACCGGCACGACGAAGAAGGCCAAGTCTGCGTCGTCTGCGAAGAAGCCGCGCGCCAAGCCTGCGCACCCGCGCACCTCTGAGATGGTGACGGCCGCCATCAAGAGTCTGAAGGAGCGCGGCGGGTCGTCGCTGCAGGCGATCAAGAAGTACATAGCCGCGCACTACAAGCTGGACGCGGAGAAGCTGGCGCCGTTTATCAAGAAGTACCTCAAGTCGGCCGTCGTGGCGGGCGAGCTGGTGCAGACGAAGGGGAAGGGCGCGTCCGGCTCGTTCAAGCTTGCCGGCGCCGGCGGCGGGGGGGCGGCCGAGGGCGGCAAGGCTCGTGCTGGCGGTGCCAAGAAGAAGCGCGCCGCTCCGGCCAGCAAGGAGAAGAAGGGCGCCCGTGCGGCCGGCGCAAAGAAGGCTGGTGGCGTGAAGGCGGCGACCGGTCGGAAGGCGGGCGCCGCCAAGAAGGCGTCTGCGGCGTCGGCCGCTCCCGCGGGTGCGAAGAAGGCGGCTGCGGCCAAGCCGGCCAAGGCCAAGTCGCCGTCGAAGGCGAAGAAGGCCGCCAAGGTTCCGACGAAGAAGCCGAAGGCGCCGCGCCCGAAGAAGGCGACGACGCCGTCTAAGGCGAAGGCTTCGCCCAAGAAGAAGAAGTAGAGTAGAGGAGAAAGAGATGGGAAAGGAAGGGTTTGGCGCTTGACTCCGTCGTCCCCACCCCCCGTCGTCGTCTAGTGGCGCGCAAGAGACGCGCGGCCCAAAACGGCCCTTCTCAGGGCCATCAAAGCACGTCGGGGAAGGTTTTGATTGTCGTGTTGCGTTTGGTGTGGGTGTCTGTCTGTATGCCCGTGGGGATGCTGTTTGCGTGCCGTGGTGGTTGGATTGCGGGGGTCGGTGGCGGGTGTGGGCGGCGGTAGCGGTAAGCGGTGTTGTTGTTGTCGTGGTTGATTGTCGCCGTGTTTGTGGCGGCGGCCGACGGTTGGTTTTCTGTCACGTTGTTTTGTTTGAATACGTTGGTTGGCTTGCCTGCGTTCGTTCTTCTCGGATGTCTGTCTTGTCGAGTCGAGTCGTGTCTGGTCTTTGTTTTGTTTTGTTCCTTTGTGTGTGTTATGTTTTGCAACGGGGGGCACGTTGAGATGTGGAAGGAGTCGGCGGGGATTTCGGTGGCGTGTAGAGCGAGCGAGCGCGCCTGCCTGGCCGTTGGCCGTCGGAGTGGAGTGCGGGTTTTTTTGTTTTCGAAACGAAAGCGGCGGCCGGCCAGCCACCCGTGCGGTGTGACGTCGGCCGTTGGGTATTGTGCGCTTTGAGCGCCGGGGAGGGATGATGTGTGATTGTTGCGCGCTGCTAGCAGGCAGGCAGAGTGAGCGGGTGTGGCGGACGGACGGGAAGTGGTGGTTTTTGTTTTTGGGTTGCGGGGCGAGAGGCAGGCGACCGACAAAGTTTGCTCGCGACGGAGAGATGTTAGTGGCCCTGAAAAGGGCCGTTTTTGTTTGTGCGGTGCGGTGCCGCGGCGCGGTTTAGGCGCGCTCGCCGCGGATGCGGCGCGCGAGCTGGATGTCCTTGGGCATGATGGTGACGCGCTTGGCGTGGATTGCGCACAGGTTGGTGTCTTCGAAGAGGCCGACGAGGTAGGCCTCGCTGGCCTCCTGCAGGGCCATGACTGCGGAGCTCTGGAAGCGCAGGTCGGTCTTGAAGTCCTGGGCGATCTCGCGCACTAGGCGCTGGAATGGCAGCTTGCGGATGAGCAGCTCTGTGCTCTTCTGGTAGCGCCTGATTTCTCGCAGGGCGACGGTGCCCGGCCTGTAGCGGTGGGGCTTCTTGACGCCTCCGGTGGCGGGCGCGCTCTTCCTCGCCGCCTTGGTGGCGAGCTGTTTGCGCGGCGCCTTTCCGCCGGTGGACTTGCGGGCCGTTTGCTTTGTGCGGGCCATGGCGGTAGCGGTAGCGGTAGCGGTAGCGGAGCGGCGTGCGTGGAGGTTAGGTGCGGCGCGGCGTCCGGTGCTGCCTTGACAACGGGCCCGCGCGCCTCCGTGCTGCGCTTATATGCCCTCGGTTGCGCGTGGTGGGGGGAGGGCGGGCCAGAGTCTATATAGGGGGGCGGCGGGCGCGCTGGGCGCAGATCATTGCCCACCGGAACGTGCCGGCTGACCTCCAGGAGATAACATTACGAGGAAGACCGGTCCCCTGGAGCGCAACGGCAAAATATCTGGGCGTCACACTAGACAAACGTCTAACGTGGCGCCCACACATTGAAGAGACGAGGAAAAAGGCAATGGGGCGCATGAACATGCTGTACCCCATCCTAAACCCACGCTCTTCATTACCAGACCACCTAGGGGTGATCCTCTACAAATCCCTCATACGACCAGTGCTGGAATACGCCGCGGTCGTATGGGGAAACACGGCACCAACCAACTTACAACGGATCCAGGCAGTGCAGAACAGAGCACTGAAATGGGCACTCCATCTGCCGGCGGACTTCCCAACTGAGGAACTCCACCAGATAGCGGACGTCCAGAGACTCCGAAGAAGAATCGAAGAACAGGCTGTAATATTTTACACCACCGCCGAAACTTCGCAGAACGCGAAAGTACGACTACTCGGCAGCCGAGAAGAGTGGAGAGCGCACCTGCGCTGGCCACACCATCTTCGTCAAGCACGCTGACGAAGACGCAATCAATCTCGAAATTAAGCACCAAAACATGGACAACCGAAAACTAGGAAACTAAAGATCTCGCAATTGGAAGAAATGGAAGGAAGAGCACACTACGTGCTGAAACTTCGTGAAACCCAGAAACCCACAGAGGAGTTTCAACAAGAGGTGCACAGGCAGGCTGGGCGCAGACCGTAGCCGACTCGCCAGCCGCTGCAGCTGCTGTTTGTGCACGTTTTGCTTTGCCCGAGGAAGGAAGGATGACAGGCCGCGGCAAGGGAGGAAAGGGGCTCGGCAAGGGTGGCGCCAAGCGGCACCGCAAGGTGTTGCGCGACAACATCCAGGGCATCACGAAGCCCGCCATCCGCCGCCTGGCTCGCAGGGGCGGCGTGAAGCGCATCTCTGGTCTGATCTACGAGGAGACCCGCGGGGTGCTGAAGGTGTTCCTGGAGAACGTGATCCGCGACGCGGTGACGTACACTGAGCACGCCAAGCGCAAGACTGTGACGGCCATGGACGTGGTGTACGCCCTGAAGAGGCAGGGGCGCACCCTGTACGGTTTCGGCGGTTAGGCTGCGTCGCAGCGGGCGCTGGCCTTCCCGCGGCCGTGCTTGTGGGTGGGAGAGACTAGAAAACGGCCCTTTTCAGGGCCACCACACTGTTCGGAAGTTGAAAAGTGCGAAAGAGTCTGTGTTGTTGCTGCGTGTGTGCGCTGTGTTGTTTGTTTGTTTGTTTCTTTCTTTCTTTCCGTTTGAGCGACGTGATGTGACTGGGAGGGGAGAAGGAAAGGAAACGTGTCATGTGGCTGGCTGTGTGTGGAGCTGCTTCGTTTGTGTGTCTTTGTATCGATCGCGACGGAGATGGCGGGCTGTGTGTTGTTGTGCGAGAGGCGGTGATTATTTGCTTGCGTGGTTTGGCTCTGTGTGTTTGTTTGCGGCGGCGTTGGGGTTTCCGAGGCAAGGCGTGTGGGCATAGGCGGCCGGATCAGCTGTTTCGTTCGTGTCGACGGCCGTTGCGCGCGGGAGTGGAGGGCGGTGTGTCGACACGCCTCCCTTTAACAACAATGGTCATTATTGCTGCCGTTGTCGGTTTGGAAGGCGACTGCGACCGTGCAAAATGTGTGTGTGTGTGTGTGTGTGTGTGTGTGTGTGTTGGGCCACACGGGCTGTGTGGACGACAAGATGGCGGACGTGCGCCGGCGGCGGCTGTGCTGTGACAGTGCAAAGTTAAAACAAAACAAGGTGCGGCGAGGACGACTGAAATTTTGCTTTGGACGTAGGTTTGTGTGGTGGCCCTGAAAAGGGCCGATTGTTGTGGGCCGAGCCGGCAAAGCGCGTTGCGTGCAGGGGAGCACGCGGCGCTGCGATTGCCTGGCCTCCTTTAGGCCTTCTTCTCGGTCTTCTTTGGCAGCAGGACGGCCTGGATGTTGGGCAGGACACCACCCTGTGCGATGGTGACGCCCGACAGGAGCTTGTTGAGCTCCTCGTCGTTGCGGATGGCAAGCTGCAGGTGGCGCGGGATGATGCGCGTCTTCTTGTTGTCGCGGGCCGCGTTTCCGGCCAGCTCGAGCACCTCAGCCGCGAGGTACTCCATGACGGCGGCGAGGTAGACGGGCGCCCCGGCGCCGACGCGCTCTGCGTAGTTTCCCTTGCGCAGGAGGCGGTGGATTCTGCCGACCGGGAACTGGAGCCCAGCCCTGCTTGAGCGGGACTTTGACTTGCCCTTGACTTTGCCTCCCTTTCCGCGTCCGGACATGGCGATGGGCTAGCGACGGTGCACACGAAACGGAAACGAAAACGACCGGTGCGAGCGGCAGCGAGTCGAGCAGCGGAGTGCGTGCCGGCGCAGCCGGGGTGGGGGTGCTTTATGGGCTCGGGTGCGGCGGCCGGTTGCGCGCGCGCCCCATTGGTCGGCGGCCGCAACAGGGCGAGCTGGTAAAGGTGCGGCGGCGGCTGGCGGCGGGTGCCACTGTGTGGGGAGACGCTGACTAGAGCGGAGCGCTTGCTACTGGTGTTGCTGCTGCCGTACGTTGGTTCGAGATGCCGCCCAAGACTAGCGGGAAGGCCGCCAAGAAGGCTGGCAAGGCGCAGAAGAACATTTCGAAGGGCGACAAGAAGAAGAAGCGCAAGAGGAAGGAGAGCTATGCCATCTACATCTACAAGGTGCTGAAGCAGGTGCACCCTGACACGGGCATCTCGTCGAAGGCGATGAGCATCATGAACAGCTTCGTGAACGACATTTTCGAGCGCATTGCGGCCGAGGCTTCTCGCCTGGCGCACTACAACAAGCGCTCGACCATCACGTCCCGCGAGATCCAGACCGCTGTGCGGCTGTTGCTGCCTGGCGAGCTGGCCAAGCACGCCGTGAGCGAGGGCACGAAGGCGGTGACCAAGTACACGAGCTCCAAGTAAGGAGGTGGCTCTGGAATGGAAGGAAGGAAGGATGGAGAAGGCTCCTCCGTTGCGAGAGCGGCAAAACGGCCCTTTTCAGGGCCACCAACTTGCCTTTTGCGGGAAGGGCGGAATTGTTGTTGTTGTTGTTTGTGTGGACGGCTGTGATGTATGTGTGCATTTTGATTGTGGGTGGGGGGGCGCGTCAAAGCGTGTTGCGCGGGGTACGGCCACGAGGTTGGTCGCCGTGGCGTGGAATGGTGGCACGCCTCGTTGGCGTGGTTTTTGACCCGTTGGTGTTGTTGGTGTGTGTGTGTGTGTGTGTGTGTGTGTGTGTGTGTGTGTGTGTGTGTGTGTGTGTTACCCGTCTGCGAGGGGGGACTGTGCGATCGGCGACTTTTGTGTCACCGTAACGACGGCCGTTTGCGGGTTTGTTTTTTTGCACATCATACATGGCGAGGGTGAAATGTGAAATGTTTTTGTTTGGTTTTGTTTGCCGCCCACTATTCCCTTTGCTGTACGCCGAGTTTGACAATGGTGCGACGTAACTGCAGCGTGGAGGTGTGTGAGTGACGTTGAAATGAACGTGCCATTAAGACGCATTGTTGTTGTATTGTACTGTACGTGTACGGCGACACGCACGATGATGTACCATTCGACTCTGATGTTTGATAGCCGTGTCTGACTGATTGCGTACGACGCACGCACACCGATGTCGTCATTCAAGATGCACGCGTGTCCAGTGCAGTACAGTAAGCGCGACGCTAGACGACGACGGCGGCGGCGGCGGCGGCGGCGGCGGCGGTCGTTTGTTTGGCGAATGTCTGTACACGTGTTTGTCTGTGTCCATCCGGTATGTATTTGTTTGTTTGAAAGTGTTTTGTGTGTCGGTGACGTGGTCCGATCCGTCGCCCCCTGAGTAACTGTCGATCGGCGCGATAGACCGGCGTCACGCAACTGAACCGAAGTCTTGGGCACACCCGTCATACTGTTGTACACCGTCGCGCTGAGAACGGTAACGAAAGGTTGACTTTGATCGGTCGAATGTCTGGGCAGAACGTGAGGAAGGAGGCAAGAGTGCAAGGAGGGGGGGCAAAAGAGAGAGGAAGGGAAAAAGGGGAGAAACGCATTCGTAGAGCAACGGAACGTTCCCGTGTCGGAGGCGTATTGGAGCCGCACTGAAATGCGTTTAACGGCGGCGCGGCTGCAAGTGTCTGCCGTGGTGAACGTTACCTTTGACGGCTGCATTGGGCTTTGCCTTTGCTTTTGCTTTTGCTTTCGCTTTCGCTTTCGCGTTCGCGTTCGCTTTCGCTTTCCCGGATGTACGTAACGTTTGTTGATATGGTTCTGAGGAAGAGTGTATGACAGTGCCGTGCCGTCCATGTTCGTGTGCCCTCCCATTGTGTGTATGCTATTGTCTGTGTACTTGAATGATGTATGTAGGTGTTAGTGGACATGTTTTACCAGTGGGGGGAAATGGATCGTCGATAGTTGCCGTCACTCTGTCACGGTCGAGATGACGCACCCTCCGTACAGAAAGGTGTCGAGAAAGTGAGTGAGTGAGTGAGTGTGTGTGTGTGTGTGTGTGTGTGTGTGTGTGTGTGTGTGTGTGTGTGTGCGTGCGTCCGTGAATTGGCAGTGTTTGGAGGTGGGCGTGCCCTGCATGTGGGAGGGGCATGCGTAACGCTGCTGGCATGGCATTTCGGGAGATGGGAGGGGGCAAACGAGGAAACGAGGAGCGGCGGCCAAAGACGGGACGGGGAGGGGCGCGGTGTGGGTGGCTTGCGCCTGTGCTCGGCGTTGTGGTTTGTGCAAAAGAGGAGGAGAAAAACAATGTGAGTTGCCAGGGAGGGGAGCGGTGTTGTGTTGTGGTTGTCGTGGTGTAGCCGCAGACGCGGCTGTCAGTGAACGTGGCGAGACGGACGGATGCGCGGAGGGGCGGGGGCGGCGCATTTCGCCGGTGCCGTGCCGTGCCGTGCCGTGCCGTGCCGTGCCGTGCCGTGCCGTGCCGTGCCGTGCCGTGCCGTGCCGTGCCATGCCTGAAAGCCGCGTGGTCGCTGTGTTGTTGGTGGCGTGGGGGCGAGGAGAGTACCGTACGGGTGTGCTCGTGCGCCGGAAATGGCACACTGCGCCCGCCCGTCTTGGAGGCTGATGGCTGTGGTGTGGAAATGGGGCGCGGTGATGTTGAAGCAGTTGAAGAACAGAAAAGAAACCAAGAAAACGGAAGGCGTGATGCGGCGGTGGTGGTGAGAGCGGGAAAAACAAAACAAAAAAAAAACAACAAGAAAAAAGAAGGAAAAACAACAAGAAACAAAAAAGAAAACAAAAAGTCTATCAATATTAAAATGTAAATGGAAATGGAAATGGACCCAGGTATAACCTCCCTGCACAAATAGCAGAGAGTCCGATGATAATAAAAATGTGCCAGAATGTTAACTAACGTCCCTACAAAACAAACCCAACGATAATATTAATGAAAGAGTGAACCGTATGTAACATTGCAACAGACATAATGAAACCTGATAAATTGTATAAGGGCAGCAGCGTTGACCTTTGGCCCTGTATTCAGAATAGAAAGAGCCAAAGATCGTTACCCCAATGAAAAAGACACTGAAACACGTATGTAACATAGTAGCGATGGCGAGACATTGTAGCATCTGTGACCAGAGAGTTTGCGCTGGACTGCGCGAGTGTTGCGAGCGGTTCTCAGTCAGTCAGTCAGTCAGTCAGTAGTAGTCGTTGCGAGTCCGTAGCTCTGTGTAGTTGAGGGCTGTACTCTGTCAGTAGTCGTGCGGTTGTGTGATGTAGGCGGTCGGCAACACTGGTCAAGATGGTGAATAAGGTATACTGTTAATTAATATAATCATTAGATAATGAAAAAGTGTATTTATTGTAATTATTCTCCAACAAGTTGCCCAATAATAATTTTTATTTCAAAAGCATTTTTCAAACATTTAATTTTTTATTGAACTAAAGAGTTCGTTGCACTTCACACTTCATTCCACTTCTTTGAAGAAAAATGTCACTAAAATCACAAAAAAAGAGAATATTATTATTTGCAATGCAGTTCGTCCAAGCGCTGCGCAACAACCAGAGCAGAAATGTGACATCCATTTATTCAGAGGTAAGACTTTAATTCTGATTGTTTTGCACAGGGCCAAAGACCGATATTTCGGTTTAATTGAAGTTTCTTGTCACTGAACGGACGTTTTTAAATGTTGTGTGAAGACTTTATATTTGAGTCAGATTGCGAATTTCACATTTTTGTTGCCATTTTCAATACCTCTCATTGTGGGCGAGGTTACAATTAGCGCAATGTCCATTAGCATCCGTAAATAACATTGTCCATTATTTTAAATTTTGCTGGGAGGTTACAACACACACACACAAAAAAAAAAAACAAAAAATTGCATTTATATCCGCTCCTCAATTGTAGATACCCCTTACACAGCTGTGTGCAATGAATGAGTGCTGGCTGGTAATTAATTGCACTCCTTGGAGGGAAATGCCATAGGAAGTAGTCTTTAAAAAGTGAATGTTTTTCGTTAAGAGACAAAAGTTACTTTAGAAAAAAAGTAATAGTGGGGCTTTTGTTGTTGAACAAAATAAGTACAATGAACATACGTTATCAGATTTGCGCAATGCAGCGTCACACCACCTTTTGATTATAACACACAATATACTATACATCGTCCCGAACCGTGACCAGAGTCGCGAGACGAGCAGAGCACGCCGCCGACGCCCGCTCAGTACAACCGTCCACCCGCTACTACTGTCGACCGACTACTACCTCTCCCGACTCGCGCTACAATATATATAACAACTGTTCCTGGCGACCCGGTGCGTGCCACTACTGTCGTCTGGCGCGGTCCAAGCGCCGACTAGCAGCGATAAAGAACTCTCTGGTCAGACAGAGATGCTGTCATGCCTCGCCATCGCTCTGGTAATGAATACATACGTGTTGCAGCGTGCGTACCACCGGAACACGCAGTGGCGGAGCCAAAGACTGTGTTGTCGAGGTCGAGTGCGAGCGGGAAGAGAGGCAGCGTCGGCACGGAGATGCAAGCGAGCGCGAGACGCACGGGGGCTGCGGCGTGGCGCGTTTGCGGTCGGCGCCTTTGGTGGCAACGGCCGGGACAAGCAGCGGTGTATGGTGTGGTGCGGGGCGGACAGGGGCGGCGGTGGACGGGGAGGAGGCGGCGCGACGACGGCATGGGGGCGAAAACGGGACGGGGGACGGCGGATGTTGAGAGGCGTCACGCGCGGACAGGACACAGACACAGAGACACACAGATTGGAAAGGGAGGGTGCGCGGTAGTAGTTGGGAATGTGCGTACCGTGCGGGATGGGAGTGGGCGAGGAACACGGTCGTGGCCCCTGTGTTGGGTGCGTGTGATGACGTCGGTGTGTTGTGGGAAGGGAAGGTGCTGTGGCGGCGGCGCGTAATGGGCGTAGGCCGAAAAGAGAAAGGAACGTGGGCAGTGTGTTGGCAAGCGTCGGTTCGACTGCGACGTTGATGGGCAGGGCAGGGCAGGGCAAGGTTAATGGTGGTAGGAGTAGGCGTGTGGGCGCAAACAATCTGCCGCTGCAGGCGGTGCCGTAACCGCCATGGCGGGAAGGAGAGAGGGCCAAAGAAAGAAAGAAAGAAAGAAGAAAACAACAAAAAAAAAAAAAAAAAAGGAGGGGGGGGGGCGAAAGTGGAGAGGCGGTGGTGTGAGAAGGGCGGGGGCGGAAGGAAGGCAGGAAGGACAAGAGGCGAGGCGACGGCTTGCTTTGTGTATCGGTCGGTCTCTGGCTATGCTTCGTTTTCTGCAGCAGGGTCGGTGCGCGGCGTGGCTCGCGGCAGTGGGAACGCCTGGTGGCTGGACGGCCAGCAATGCGGTTGGATGGGCGGCCACAGCACCGCACCTGTGCCCGAGGAGGAGACGCTGGCGGCGGGCCCTGAGGTGAGGCCGGCTCGGCTGGGGCTGTGGATGTGTAGGTGTGCGCCGCTGCTGCAACAACGAGTAAAACGCGAGAAGAAGGGTTGGCGGTAGAGAGGAAAAAAAAAAAAAAAAAAAAAAAAGGTCGTGTTGTGTTGATGCGCAGGCAGACGCGTACAGAGGGACGAGCCCGGTCTGCAGCAGGGTGTGGCCGTGCCGAGTGCAGAGCAGCGGCGGCTCGGTTCGGTTCGGCCCGGCCCGGCCCGGCGGGCCGCGCTGTTGTCGCGGACGTGAGCGCCCCCTGGCGGGTGGCCGGAGGCGGCGCGGCGTGTTGGACGTGTGGCTGGTGGCAGTGCACAATTTGCGAGTGGCTGGCGGTGTGGTGTGGCGGTTGGCGCGTCGGGCGGCGGAGAGGTATGTGTTGCGGGCGCCCTTTGCTGCGCTGCGTCGTTGCGTGTGCCGTACAGGGCGGGCGCTTGTCGACTGTGTGGGCGGTGTGGCGAATTGGCGTGAAACGGCTGCCGAGAGGTGTGTGGTAGCGAGCCGGTCGGTGGTGTCAGTGCGAAGGGGAATGTGCGTGCGTGTTTGGCGGTTTCGGTGTGCTTTTTGCGGCGTGAGAGTGGGAATTAGTGGGGCCGGCTGTTGTGTTGGTTCCTTGTGTCTTGTGTCGCGTAGCTTGATGGCAACGTGGAAGGACGCCGGTTTCGTTTTCGTTTCGAGCCTTGCGTGTGGTTGTCGACGTTGACTGGTTGGCGTGTGCCGATGCACGTGCATGTGTGGGTCGCGAGTGCGTTTTTGGCTGGCTGTGTGTGTGTGTTTTGGGGGGGAAGGGGGAGGCGGTGGTGAAAGTGCAGTCGTCGGGTGGGGCTGGGGCTGTGCGTCGTGGCGGAAAGGTGGTAGGTTGCGGGAAGCGAGCCCGTCGTTGACGGTGTCGCGTGAGTTGTGAATCGAGTGGGGCGCGGGGCGCGGGGCGCGTGGCGCGGGACAGGAGCAGCGTGCCGCTGCGTCGTGGTCGTCAGCAGAGGCTGTGCGTGTGCTTGTCCTTTTTGTGGGCGGTTCGTGCGAGGCGTTTTTGTTTTGTGTTGCCCTAGTTGTTAGTTTATTTTGTTTGTGTTTGTTATTTTGAGACGACGACTGGTTGGTGGCGTGCGCGCGAAGTGGCGGTGTGCGCTTCCCGTGTCGTTTGTGTTGTTTTGTTTTTTTGTTTTTGTGTGTTTTTTTTTGTTTTTTTTTTGCACTGGGCCCCGGTGGGTGGGTGCGTGTGTGTCGATTGCCGGCTGGCGAAAGGTGCGCCATCGGCGGGGTGGGTCGCCGGCACAAGTAGAGGCGGCGGCGTTGTTGCTGTTGTTGTGTGGTGTTTGTTTTGTTCGGCTGTGTCGGCGAGCTGTGTTGCGGTGCGTGTGAATGGTGGTGCAAAAGTGCTGGCGTTGGGGCTGCGACTGCGACGGCGGCGAGCCGCGGGCGCGCCATTGATAGTGATGTTGTGAACAGCGGCTGTGTACGGTAGTGGTGTTGTTGTAGCACGACGTGCATCCGGGCCGGCGCGGAAAGCGCAGTTGCGGGCGGTTGCCCTTCGGTGCCAGCCATGTCGCGTGAGCGGCGGGTTGCTCTGGTGTCGACACGTGGTGCTCTGGGTTGTTGTGTGGTGCCCTTTGGCCGGTGGGGGTGGTTCGCGTGTGTCTCGTTCGCGCTCGGTGTCTGGTCGTGGTCGTGCTGCTCCCCCGTCTGTCGGCGGTTTCCGACGTCGTCTGTACGTTTTTGTTCGTTTGCGGCGTGCCTGCCGACGTCGTCCCGTCGCGACCTTTCAACCGAAAGTGTGGCGCCCGAAGGTGAACGAACGTAACCCTGACCTCGGCGCTTTACGCTGAGCCGAGCGAACCGAACCGAACCGAACCGAACCTGTGGTGTGGCGAGGTGAGCTCAGCCTGTGAGCCCCTAACGTCTACGTAAGGTAAGCTGTCCGGCTCACGCCTCACGTTTGAACGCTTTTTTAACCTACGTTTGACGCTTCATAACCTAGCACTGACCCCTTAACCTAACGTGTAACCTAACCTAACCTAACCTAACCTAACCTAACCTCTGACGCCTGACGTGTTTGAATGCTTAACCTAAGTTTGACGCTTAACCTAACCCAAGTCCCCTTAACCTAACCCACGTCCACCTAACCTAACCTAACGTAGACGTGTAAACGTAATGTGTAACGCGTAACGTGTAAGGTCGGCTGTCGTGTGTGCTTGACGGCAGATTGGGTTGGTCTGTAGATTCGGATTGCGGTTTGCCTCGGTCGAGGGGTTGGGTCGGGTCGGAAGCGGCGAGGGGCGGCGGCGCCTGTTGCGCAGGCGGCGTCCGTTTGCGGCGGGCAATTGTTGAGAAACGGCTGTGAATGTTGGCGGGCGAGAGGAGGAGGACGGCGCGCGATGTGGCCCGACGGCTGCGGGCCGATCGGGAAACGGCGGGAGGGCGACGGAAGGCGATGGGGCGGCGGAGGCGCGTTTGCACGGCCGTCATCGCCGCACGCCTCGGCTTGTGTGGCTGTGGCGCCGGCCGCGCTGGCCGGGCTGCCGCGGCGACGGTGTGGGAGTTTTGCCGAAGGTTTGGCCATTGTGGCGGGTCGTCGGCTGGGGCTGTGGGGGCGGCATTTGGGCGGGGGCGGCGATTCTCGGCGGGCCGACCCAGGCTGTAGCGCGCGGTAGCTGCAGTTTGGCCGTGGTTTGCGGCGCTGCCGTGGCGACTGGTTGGCGACTGTGGTGTGGCTGTGTGTAGCCCCATCCTCGGTGGTTTGAAAGGCGCGGGCGGTTGTGGCGCAGGTTTGGGGCTGCTCCGCACAGGCTGTCGGACGTTGGGCGGTAGCAAGCGCGGGAGGCGCGGCGCGGCGGCGCGCAGAGTGGCGGCCGCTCTCTCGGCCGTCCGCGCCCGCCCGCGACACTGGCTGGGCCTTGTGATTCTCTGCATTCGAGGGGGTGGATCGGCCGTGAGCGGACGCTATACTGCCGCGCGCTGCTGGGAGATCCCTTGGGAGCGCTACGCTAGCCGTAGCACAGCAAAATTTGTCGTGTGCGTTGTGCGTGCACAACGCAAGCAAAAATTGTCGTGTGTGGGTGCGCACGCTTAGCGATTGCGCCGCAAATTTGTCGTGGTAGGACGCTTACGTGGTCCCTTTGTCGTGCAGCGGCTGCCGGTCTACTGGCAGCGCGGTGGCGGCGAGGGCCGTGGCTTTCTAGTTCACCGGTCGTCTGATCTGCCTCAGACGTGAATCATCCAGATACTGCCGCAGGGCATCCTCCCTGCTCCTCCAAGAGTAGGGAAATTCCTGCGCCAGGGTCCGTGGTACTACCCGGTAACCCGCGTGCAGTCAATGGTAGGGCTGGCGCTGTTCGGGGATACCTAACGGTGCCAACGAACGAACAACCAGTGCCCCTGGGCAGTAAATGTCAGACTTCAAGTTCCGCTGACACAGTCATCTTGGGTAAGCCCAAAGCCCCAGTCCGCTGCGGCACCCAGTCACTGGGTACCCGCGGCCAACCAACTTCAGCCATTAGCAAAGCAAAAACACGCGTACAAGACTCGGACGTAATGCCAGCGCCTAAGCGTCCGGCCCCAAGCCGGCTCGCTGAGGAAACAGAGCAACCTGTGAGTGATGACATGGAAGTAGGGGGTGAAGCAGTCATCGCAAACATACCAACATCAAATAGTTTCGCTCCGATTGACACCGACGGAGCGGAAACGACTGAAACAATGCCTACCCGTTCCTCGACCTCGGGCGCGCAAGCGCAATCGAGGCCGAAGCGGGAAAAGGTCCCCCCAATTCTTGCCACAATCGTAAACGGTACGATGAAAATCATAAAGGAGGTCGCCCCTCAACTAAAAGGAGGACTAAATACCTCATGCAAGGGGTCCTCCGTAAAATTTCAACCGTCTACCCTGCCCGACTACAGATTTCTTACAGCCTATTTCACTCAGAAAAAAATACCCTATCACACCTACCCGGTCACTGAGAAAAACGCGTACAAGGCGGTGATCAAAGGTCTCCCCAGTGACACTGATCCCGCGGAGATAAAGGAGCTTCTCCTTGCGCGTCACTTCAGGGTTATCGAGGTCAAACAGGAGACCAAGGCATCTGACCCGAGCAACCCGGGAGAGGGGCGCAGGAAGAGAGCTTCCTTCAAAGTAATATTACACCCGGACGAGAGAAATAGAGAACTACTAAAAATCGAGCTGTTCATGAACTGCAAGGTTACGGTAGAAAGGTATCGCCAACCTGAAGGTCCTGTCCAGTGCCACCAATGCCAGCAGTTGTTCCACTCTGCAGAGCAGTGTCACCATCCTCCAAAGTGCGTCAAGTGTGCCGGCCCACACTTGACAAACACATGTAAGAAGAGCCGTGCAACCCCGGCAAAATGCGCCCTATGTGGGGGCGATCACCCGGCGAACTACAGCCGATGCCCCACACGAATACAATTGATGTCCACCCGCCCCCCTCGGTCGGCAAACGGTGCTGCCCTGTCTCGAGGCGCTTCCGCCTCTACGACGCCACCGCTCACATCTGCGGCCAACGTGCAGGCAGCTAGCTCTGCCTCCGCCAGCAGCCGGAGAGCGACTGTGCCGGGGCGAGATGCCTTTCCCTCGCTTCCCCCACCACGCGCCCCGACGGCAGCTGCCGCCTGGCCTCCCCCTCCACGTCACCAGCGCACTGAGGCGCCCGCAGCTGCCGCGCCGCCTCAGTCGGCTGCCGGCCAGCAGCCAGGGACGCCGCTCGGCGTCTTTGACGAGCTGCGCCGACTGTTTGCGGGCTTCAGCCTGACAAACATCATGTTCACAATTAGGGACACCATGGCGCGCGTGCGGGCGGCGCCTGATGGCCTAAGTAAATTCATGGCCCTCGCAGAGGGAGCAATTTCATTATTCGACGCTTTTAATGGATCCCCCTAGATCCAGGAAGTTCACCATTTTAACTTTTAACGCCAATGGCGTAAAAACACAGAAACATATCCTAGAGGAGTTTCTAGACCGGCATGCGATCGACGTTGTGTGCCTGACGGAAACCCACCTTAAGCCCAAGGACCGCTTTTCTGTGAGAAATTACTCCATCCATAGAGTAGACCGCGTAGGCCGCGAGCGCGGCGGAGTGGCGGTCCTTGTAAAAGGCAGAAGGTGTTTCCGCACAGTGGACCTACCGCAGACACCCAGCATCGAGGCAGCCGGTATAGAAATCAAAATTCAAAACACACCATACACCATCATCTCCACCTATCACCCCCCGGGCACCACCATACTGACACAGGACCTTCAGGCTCTGCTGGGTACTGGCGCTCGTGTGATTATGGGAGGGGACCTAAACTCGAAACATATGGCCTTTGGCTGCCGCGCCGAGAACAGAAGTGGTGTGAGATTGCATGGACTCGTCGAGAGGCGTGCCGCCCTCAGCGTCATCGCACCCGACGAGCCTACGCATATCCCTGCGGACCCGACAAAAAACCCGGATATCCTGGATATTTTTGTCGTTAAAAACTTTGCTCTCGACGCGACAGTCACTGTGCACTACGAGCTGAACTCTGACCACAACCCGGTCGTTCTGGACATAGCCAGTGTCGAAGACGAAGCCGGGAGGATGGCAAAAACAGAAGTAATAACAAATTGGGACCGATACAAATACCTGGTGGGTGAGCACGTGGAGGAAATCCCACAGATGGAAACAAAAGAAGAGATAGACGAAGCAATCACCAACTTCACAGACACCCTCCACGCCTGTGCTCGCGCTACAAGCGTCAGGCTCACCACAGAGCCTGGCGCCAGGGACCTGCCCCCTGACATCTGGGACCTCATAGTCGCCAAACGCAGGTTGCGTAAGCTGTGGCAGCGTCACCGCGACCCAGCTGACCGCCGCCGGCTGCGGCGACTGGAGGATCAGGTGAAACTCCGACTGCAGGAGCACAGGAGCCGCTGCTGGGAGGAGATGTTACAAACCGCCGAAACAGAGAGCAGCAAACGCAAGATCTGGCGAATAGCCCGGCAGCGGAAAACCCCCACCAGAGAGAACAGGCCACTCCACGGCGTGAACGGTCTAGTGTACGAAGATCACGATAAGGCGGAAATAATGGCACAATCACTAGAGTCACAATTCCGAACTCACGTCATCGACGATGACGAGAGTGAAAGGCAGGAAAGATTAGTCGTCGGACGAGTGACTCAGATTAGAAATACGCGCCCAAATACAGAATTCGTGCCCGTAAACGAGCCGACAATATGCGCACTTATCAAGCGTCAGGGAAACCACAAAGCTCCTGGCCCTGACCGCATCCGCAGCCCACTCCTAAAGCACCTTCCACCTCCTGCCATAACATTTCTGGCAAGCGTCTTCAACGCTTGCCTAAAGCTCACCTACTTCCCCTCAGTGTGGAAAACTGCGAAAGTAATCACCCTCCCCAAACCTAATAAAAACCTGCTCCTTCCAGAAAGCTATAGACCTATCTCCCTTCTAAATGGCATGAGTAAAATACTCGAGCTGCTCATCCTCTCACCCCTTCAACACTTCCTTACTGCACACAACATCCTGATGCCCGAGCAGTTTGGATTCCGCTCTGAACACTCCACAACCCAACAATGCCTGCGCTTGGTAGAGCACATTTGTCTGGCCAGGGCAAAGAGAGAATCTACAGGAGCAGTGTTCCTGGATATAGAGAAGGCATTTGACCGCGTCTGGCACGATGGCCTAATATATAAACTAGACCAAATAGGGTGCCCAGGACATCTAATACAGATCATTGATTCATTTCTTGCGGAGCGTCAATTCTTCGTAAGAAGTGGATCGAGATCGAGCCAGACACGACCGATTGCGGCCGGAGTACCGCAAGGTTCGGTCTTGGGTCCCGTTCTATACTCAGTCTACACTAACGACATACCCAAGCAGGTCGGCGGAGGGATTGCTCTCTACGCCGACGATACAGCAATCTTCAGGAGCTGTCGTAACCTTGCATTCATACGACGCAAGCTACAAGAACACCTCGACGTCATCACTCAGTGGTGCAACATTTGGAAAATAAAAGTTAACCCTGAGAAATCCCAAGCAATATACTTTACGACCAGGCTGAAACTCCCAGACCAACAACTCACCATTGGTGGTCGGGACCTAGCCTGGCGTAACCGTATTACATACTTAGGGCTCGAAATAGACAGGCGTCTTACGTGGCAACAACACGTCCACAAAACTGCCAACAAAGGCTGCGCCCTCCTGTCGCAGCTATACCCCCTCCTAAAGGGTGACGGCCTCACCCTAAGCTGCAAAATGCTTCTCTGGCGCCAGCTCATGCTACCGACCATCTTGTATGGATCGGAAGTATGGTCGATGGCGTCAGACACCACGCTGGCACGATTACAGCGACTCCAGAACAAAACCTTCCGAGTCATCACAGGCGCTGACAGATACGTCCGAAACACACAAATTAGAGAATTTTTAGGCCACCCAACCATATACTCCCTCATAAAGGAGAAGTCCAACAAACTATATGAGAAAACACAAACATCGCCCCACAACCTCATACAAAATTTAGGTCGCGAACACCCCGATTTTCAACATAAGCGCCCAAAACTAACACTCACCCGTCAATTTAGAGACATTTAGAGAACACTTACCCACACACAGAACAAACATTTACATAAAAACACGCACATAGCACAATACCTCACTTTCATAAATCCCCAAGCGCAAAACTTGAAGTCAGACGGGCACAGCCCAGTGGTACTTCGGTACACTATAACAACCTGAGCGCATCTATTCTCTGCTCTGCTGCTGTGCTGTGCTTGCGTGCCTGCCGTCCCGCTCGCTCTCGCTGTGTGTTACGCGCGTCGTCGAAATGGCAGATCAGGCGGCTACGAACGAGACTGCTGCGGCACCCGCCGCCACCGGCACGACGAAGAAGGCCAAGTCTGCGTCGTCTGCGAAGAAGCCGCGCGCCAAGCCTGCGCACCCGCGCACCTCTGAGATGGTGACGGCCGCCATCAAGAGTCTGAAGGAGCGCGGCGGGTCGTCGCTGCAGGCGATCAAGAAGTACATAGCCGCGCACTACAAGCTGGACGCGGAGAAGCTGGCGCCGTTTATCAAGAAGTACCTCAAGTCGGCCGTCGTGGCGGGCGAGCTGGTGCAGACGAAGGGGAAGGGCGCGTCCGGCTCGTTCAAGCTTGCCGGCGCCGGCGGCGGGGGGGCGGCCGAGGGCGGCAAGGCTCGTGCTGGCGGTGCCAAGAAGAAGCGCGCCGCTCCGGCCAGCAAGGAGAAGAAGGGCGCCCGTGCGGCCGGCGCAAAGAAGGCTGGTGGCGTGAAGGCGGCGACCGGTCGGAAGGCGGGCGCCGCCAAGAAGGCGTCTGCGGCGTCGGCCGCTCCCGCGGGTGCGAAGAAGGCGGCTGCGGCCAAGCCGGCCAAGGCCAAGTCGCCGTCGAAGGCGAAGAAGGCCGCCAAGGTTCCGACGAAGAAGCCGAAGGCGCCGCGCCCGAAGAAGGCGACGACGCCGTCTAAGGCGAAGGCTTCGCCCAAGAAGAAGAAGTAGAGTAGAGGAGAAAGAGATGGGAAAGGAAGGGTTTGGCGCTTGACTCCGTCGTCCCCACCCCCCGTCGTCGTCTAGTGGCGCGCAAGAGACGCGCGGCCCAAAACGGCCCTTCTCAGGGCCATCAAAGCACGTCGGGGAAGGTTTTGATTGTCGTGTTGCGTTTGGTGTGGGTGTCTGTCTGTATGCCCGTGGGGATGCTGTTTGCGTGCCGTGGTGGTTGGATTGCGGGGGTCGGTGGCGGGTGTGGGCGGCGGTAGCGGTAAGCGGTGTTGTTGTTGTCGTGGTTGATTGTCGCCGTGTTTGTGGCGGCGGCCGACGGTTGGTTTTCTGTCACGTTGTTTTGTTTGAATACGTTGGTTGGCTTGCCTGCGTTCGTTCTTCTCGGATGTCTGTCTTGTCGAGTCGAGTCGTGTCTGGTCTTTGTTTTGTTTTGTTCCTTTGTGTGTGTTATGTTTTGCAACGGGGGGCACGTTGAGATGTGGAAGGAGTCGGCGGGGATTTCGGTGGCGTGTAGAGCGAGCGAGCGCGCCTGCCTGGCCGTTGGCCGTCGGAGTGGAGTGCGGGTTTTTTTGTTTTCGAAACGAAAGCGGCGGCCGGCCAGCCACCCGTGCGGTGTGACGTCGGCCGTTGGGTATTGTGCGCTTTGAGCGCCGGGGAGGGATGATGTGTGATTGTTGCGCGCTGCTAGCAGGCAGGCAGAGTGAGCGGGTGTGGCGGACGGACGGGAAGTGGTGGTTTTTGTTTTTGGGTTGCGGGGCGAGAGGCAGGCGACCGACAAAGTTTGCTCGCGACGGAGAGATGTTAGTGGCCCTGAAAAGGGCCGTTTTTGTTTGTGCGGTGCGGTGCCGCGGCGCGGTTTAGGCGCGCTCGCCGCGGATGCGGCGCGCGAGCTGGATGTCCTTGGGCATGATGGTGACGCGCTTGGCGTGGATTGCGCACAGGTTGGTGTCTTCGAAGAGGCCGACGAGGTAGGCCTCGCTGGCCTCCTGCAGGGCCATGACTGCGGAGCTCTGGAAGCGCAGGTCGGTCTTGAAGTCCTGGGCGATCTCGCGCACTAGGCGCTGGAATGGCAGCTTGCGGATGAGCAGCTCTGTGCTCTTCTGGTAGCGCCTGATTTCTCGCAGGGCGACGGTGCCCGGCCTGTAGCGGTGGGGCTTCTTGACGCCTCCGGTGGCGGGCGCGCTCTTCCTCGCCGCCTTGGTGGCGAGCTGTTTGCGCGGCGCCTTTCCGCCGGTGGACTTGCGGGCCGTTTGCTTTGTGCGGGCCATGGCGGTAGCGGTAGCGGTAGCGGTAGCGGAGCGGCGTGCGTGGAGGTTAGGTGCGGCGCGGCGTCCGGTGCTGCCTTGACAACGGGCCCGCGCGCCTCCGTGCTGCGCTTATATGCCCTCGGTTGCGCGTGGTGGGGGGAGGGCGGGCCAGAGTCTATATAGGGGGGCGGCGGGCGCGCTGGGCGCAGACCGTAGCCGACTCGCCAGCCGCTGCAGCTGCTGTTTGTGCACGTTTTGCTTTGCCCGAGGAAGGAAGGATGACAGGCCGCGGCAAGGGAGGAAAGGGGCTCGGCAAGGGTGGCGCCAAGCGGCACCGCAAGGTGTTGCGCGACAACATCCAGGGCATCACGAAGCCCGCCATCCGCCGCCTGGCTCGCAGGGGCGGCGTGAAGCGCATCTCTGGTCTGATCTACGAGGAGACCCGCGGGGTGCTGAAGGTGTTCCTGGAGAACGTGATCCGCGACGCGGTGACGTACACTGAGCACGCCAAGCGCAAGACTGTGACGGCCATGGACGTGGTGTACGCCCTGAAGAGGCAGGGGCGCACCCTGTACGGTTTCGGCGGTTAGGCTGCGTCGCAGCGGGCGCTGGCCTTCCCGCGGCCGTGCTTGTGGGTGGGAGAGACTAGAAAACGGCCCTTTTCAGGGCCACCACACTGTTCGGAAGTTGAAAAGTGCGAAAGAGTCTGTGTTGTTGCTGCGTGTGTGCGCTGTGTTGTTTGTTTGTTTGTTTCTTTCTTTCTTTCCGTTTGAGCGACGTGATGTGACTGGGAGGGGAGAAGGAAAGGAAACGTGTCATGTGGCTGGCTGTGTGTGGAGCTGCTTCGTTTGTGTGTCTTTGTATCGATCGCGACGGAGATGGCGGGCTGTGTGTTGTTGTGCGAGAGGCGGTGATTATTTGCTTGCGTGGTTTGGCTCTGTGTGTTTGTTTGCGGCGGCGTTGGGGTTTCCGAGGCAAGGCGTGTGGGCATAGGCGGCCGGATCAGCTGTTTCGTTCGTGTCGACGGCCGTTGCGCGCGGGAGTGGAGGGCGGTGTGTCGACACGCCTCCCTTTAACAACAATGGTCATTATTGCTGCCGTTGTCGGTTTGGAAGGCGACTGCGACCGTGCAAAATGTGTGTGTGTGTGTGTGTGTGTGTGTGTGTGTGTTGGGCCACACGGGCTGTGTGGACGACAAGATGGCGGACGTGCGCCGGCGGCGGCTGTGCTGTGACAGTGCAAAGTTAAAACAAAACAAGGTGCGGCGAGGACGACTGAAATTTTGCTTTGGACGTAGGTTTGTGTGGTGGCCCTGAAAAGGGCCGATTGTTGTGGGCCGAGCCGGCAAAGCGCGTTGCGTGCAGGGGAGCACGCGGCGCTGCGATTGCCTGGCCTCCTTTAGGCCTTCTTCTCGGTCTTCTTTGGCAGCAGGACGGCCTGGATGTTGGGCAGGACACCACCCTGTGCGATGGTGACGCCCGACAGGAGCTTGTTGAGCTCCTCGTCGTTGCGGATGGCAAGCTGCAGGTGGCGCGGGATGATGCGCGTCTTCTTGTTGTCGCGGGCCGCGTTTCCGGCCAGCTCGAGCACCTCAGCCGCGAGGTACTCCATGACGGCGGCGAGGTAGACGGGCGCCCCGGCGCCGACGCGCTCTGCGTAGTTTCCCTTGCGCAGGAGGCGGTGGATTCTGCCGACCGGGAACTGGAGCCCAGCCCTGCTTGAGCGGGACTTTGACTTGCCCTTGACTTTGCCTCCCTTTCCGCGTCCGGACATGGCGATGGGCTAGCGACGGTGCACACGAAACGGAAACGAAAACGACCGGTGCGAGCGGCAGCGAGTCGAGCAGCGGAGTGCGTGCCGGCGCACTCACTCACTCACTCACTCACTGTAAAAACACTGGCAACATCTGCCAGGTGTGGAGGCAGGGTAAGCAGCGTAGCTGCTGTTCCTGCATGAACCTCTCTTTTGACTATGATAACCTAACTCCTTGGATTTTCCTCAGGGAGCGCCTCTGACTAGGGAGGCGCTCTATGTGGCGTCATCGCCTTCGAGGGAGTTTGTTTACTCCCGCAGGAGATCGGGCCAACGTGTAGTCGGCCTGTGGTGGACCTGGCGGCCCAGCCCACGAATCAGGCGGCTGCCAGAGTGTTCTGCAGCGTTGTAGAACCCTCTGGCGATGTGCCGGAAGCGGTCCCGCAGTAGCGGGACGCCTGCTTCCTCGTGCAGTAGCCTCGTAGGATAGCGAGGCGGCTTATGAAGGGCTAGGCGCAGCGCCCTGTTCTGTATGCGCTGAAGCACCGCGATGTGTGTGGCGGCAGCGTTGCCCCACACCACGGCGGCATACTCTAGTATCGGCCGTACCAGGGCCAGATACAGAGTGAGGCCGTGTCTTGGCGGGAGTGTGGAGGAGGGGTTGAGCAGCGGGTACAGCGCACGAAGTCGCCCCACTGCTCGTCCCCTGACGTCACGGACGTGGGGGAGCCACGTCAGGCGGCGATCGAGCGTCACCCCGAGGTACTTTCCTGTCCGCAACCATGGAATGGGGCCTCCCATGATCGTGACTGGCTGCAGGTTCGGAGGTAGCCTTTTCCTGCTGAAGACAATGGCCTGGCTCTTTGCAGCATTAAATTTTAGTCGCCATTTGGTGGACCAGGCCCCCAGGACGTCACATCCGAGCTGGAGGCGACGGCGCATCTCGGCCGCGTTCATGCTGCGGGTGAACAGCGCTGTGTCGTCAGCATAAAGTGCTAACTCCACGCGTGCCACCCGCGGAGCGTCGGCTGTGTAGAGGGAGTACAGCAGGGGGCCGAGTACCGACCCCTGTGGCACTCCCGCGCGGATCTGTCTATCTGTGGAGATGCCACCGTCTGCTCGGACGTGGAAAGTTCGTCCCGAGAGATACGAGCGCAGCAGGACCACGTGTGACGTCGGTACCCCGTGTGCAAAGAGTTTGTACACGAGGCCGTCGTGCCACACGCAGTCGAAGGCCTTGGAGACATCTAGAAGCACCGCCCCGAGGTACTCCCGCGTCTCCAGCGCTCGCATCGCCTGCTCCACCAGGCGCAGCAGCTGTTGGCTGGTGGAATGGCCGCTCCGAAACCCAAATTGCTCCTCCGGGATGAGTTGCTGCTCCGTGGCGTGGCGGAGCAGCCGCCCCACGTACAGCCGCTCAAATACTTTTGAGAGGGACGGGAGCAAGCTGATCGGCCTGTAATTCGCTGCCTGGCGGGGGTCCTTCCCGCTCTTTGGTATGGCGATGACTTCCGCGTGTTTCCACGCGGAAGGGTAGGTGCCAGTGCGAAGAATGCTGTTAAAGATGTCCGCCAGAGTCTGGTGTATCTCCGGCGGCAGCATCTTCAGCAGACTGTTGGTAACCCCGTCCGAGCCACCCGCCTTTTTGGGGTTGAGGCGACGGAGTTGCAGGTCTACTTCCTCCGCCGATATCTCCTCGATCTCGTCGTCGTCGGCCCGCGCAGCGAGGAAGACCGGCAGGCGGTCCTCCACCATGCGGACGTGGTCGACGTCGACGACGCCTTCGGCGGGTTGGAAGTTCTCCGCGAATGTGTCTGCGAGGACACTCGCCTTTGTGTCTGGCTCGCAGACGACGTTCCCCCCCACATGGAGAGGCGGAACGCGTTGGTGTCTCCGGAGGAAGCGCTTGGCGGTCCGCCATGCGCTGCCGTCTGTTGTCGTGAGGGTAGCCACCAGGCCCGCCCAGTCTCGGTTTCTATGGTCTTCAATGGCTGCCCGAATCTCACGCCGCGCCCTGTTGAGGCGGCGTTTCGTTTCCGGCAGCCGTGTGAGTTGCCACTCCCGAAAGAGGCGATTCTTGTCAGTGATCGCCTCCAGGATGTGCGGGGGGAGTTGGCGAGACATCTCGCGCGGCCGTCCTGGCTGCCTGGGGGTGGCCACCTCTGCGGCCGCGAGTGTGTGGCGCGTGAGGAAGTTCAGTGCCCCGTCCGCGCCTTCCACGTACGGGTCAGGCGCTCCCTCGAGGCGGTCTAAGACCTCCGCTCGGAAGCGCGCCTCGTCGATGCCGCGGAAGTTGCGGCGGGCGGGAGGCAGGGACGCGCCGATGACGTCCATGTCGAAGACTACCGGGAGGTGGTCGGACGACAGGGCGTTACGGACGGTGGCAGATGTGAAGTGCCCGACACCTTTCAGTACCGCGATGTCGAGCACGTCAGACTGGCCTCGGTTGGGAAATACCGTATGATCATAAGGCCCCAGCACAATCGCGCCATGCCGTTGCGTGGCGCGGAGGAGGCGGCGGCCACTGGCGTTGGTGAGGCGGGAGTTCCACTGCGTGTGCTTAGCGTTGAGGTCACCCGCAATGAAAATCTTCCCTCGCAACGCCAGTAGGACATCGAAGTCAGTCTCCTGGAGCAGTCCCCTCGGCGGCCTGTAGACCGCGACGAAGGTGATCACCCCTGCCGTAGTGGTAACAGCCACCCCAGTGGCTTCCACAGCGGCAAGGGGCGGAAGCTGGACTTCGTGGTGTTTTAGGGAGGCCCTGATGTAAACGGCCGTCCCTCCGCCGTGGGTCAGCCTGTCGGTGCGGTAACACCGGTAGTTGGCCACATTAACATGCACCCCAGGCTTCAGGAAGGTCTCGCACACGAGGCAGACATCTATTGCCTCGTCGCGCAAGAACTCCCTGAATTCCCCTTGCTGTGGGTACAGACTGTTCGCGTTAAACGCGCAGATTGTGAGGCCGTGGACATGGTTGTTATCCATGGCGGGGTTGGGGAACTACGCCGACCTGGAGGGCCGCCGTGACTGCGGTGACGAGCACCGGCAGTTGCTCGAGCACCTGGCTCAACGATCGCAGAAGCGATCGGAGCTCAGCTGCTGCTTCTGGTGCAGAGGAGACGCCGGATGTCGCTGGGGCGACCTCCGCCACAGGGGCGGTTGGCTGGGGCCTCTCTGGTGGCGTTGACTGCCGCGGGGTGACAGTGTCCGGCTGCAGCCGTGGCGCAGCGCGGGCTGGTTGCCGCTGCTGCGGTGGAGTGTCGGTGACAGTCTGTTGCGCTGCGGCACGGGTGGCACGCCCTCCGCGCCGGCGACGCCTGCGTGGACGGGCAGCCCGCGTGTCAGGCGCGGCCACGAGAGCTGCTGCCCTCTCGGGCGGAGCCGTGGAAGGCGCAGACGTCTGCTGTAACTCTCCATCGTGATGGCCCGAGCGCTGTAGCCCGCTCTTGGTGGCGGCAGCGAAGCTGGTGGTAGGGTGCACCTTTCTAGAAGGAGCACCTCTGCCTCGCTGCTGGTTCCGGCCCCTCTGGAAGGCCGTGCAGCCTCTGTAGCAGGCTACGTGCGGCCCGCCGCAGTTGCAGCAGGTCGGCTTGTCCTCGCGGGGGAGTCCGCAAGATCGGCTCTCATGCTGTCCCGCGCACTTGACGCAGCGGGGGGGCATGGAGCAGTACCTTGAGACATGGTCTAGCCGCTGACAGGAGAAACATTGGGCCCTTTTCCCCTTGGCCCTAAGCGGTTCGACCTCGACCTTGACACGGCCGACCCGCTGTACCTGGAAGATCTTTCGATTTTCCAGGTTGTCGACTAGGACAACTTGGTACAGCGGCATGTCGCGGTGGGTCCTGGGAGACTTCATCAGGCCTGTGGACCTGATGCCGAATCCCATGTCCTCGAGCTCCTCGCGGAGGTAGTCCGCCCCAAACTTGAGAGGAAGGTGGCGGAATACCACCTTCAGGAGTTTGAGCGGCTCAGAGGGGTGTGTGAAGCAATGGAGGCCTTCCTTGCAGATGGCGTCCATCACCGCACGGTATTCCTCGTGTGACGTGACCGTGACCTTGTAGAGGTCGCGGCCGGCAGACTTGAGGGTGGTTGACGCGGCCAACCTGACGAGCTTTTGCTCGAAGTTTCTGTACTCGCCGTCCCATTGGACGACGATGGGTGGTGGGGGCGGCGGCTTCCTCTGTGGCGGCGCCAGGGGCGCCTCGTCGTCCTCCATCTCATCTACGTTCGCCCCTGCGAACGCATTTGTGGTCGGCAGCGGCTGCGGTGGCTGCAGTGCGGCAGCCTTGGCGGTGTGCCTCCTAGGTGGGGCAACAAAGCCGTCCTCATCAGGCTGCCTGGCGGCAGCGACTGTCGCAGTGGGCTGCTGCGTCCTCGTTGGGTGTGGTGCCTTGGCGGCACTAGCACCAGCCCTCCCAGCAGCTGCAGCGGCAGCGCGGGAGGCTCTGGGTGCCTTCTTCCTCGGCCTTGCAGAGTCAGAGGTCGAGGAGTGTGTGTCTGAGTCGTCGTGTGTCACGGCCCGGCGCTTCCTGGGCGCACGGGCGTCGTCATGGTCTGCATCACGACTTTCTGCCTCGGCGATTGCCTCGGCAAGGTTCGCGTCTGGGAGGTCGATGACCTTCATCTCAGTAGCCTCTTGCGCTGTCTTAGCGCCCGTCCAGACCGCAGGGATGTCCCCAGCGCAGGACGGCGCGTCTACTAGCGAGACAAGGGGTTCTTCTTGTTGCATCGGGGCCAGTGGGGCAACCGGGGGAGCATCGACCTCTTGGGTGGTCGAGTCCAGCGGCGCAACTCCCTTCGAGGCCGCCGTCGCCGGGACCGCAATTTTTTGCGGTGCGACCGGCGAGGCTCTCGGTGGCACGCCCGATTCTTGCTTCCCCGAGCTCGGTAGTGCAGCGGCTTTCCGGATATTTCCGGAGGTAATCATGGCCGCCAAGTCGTCATCTCGACCGGGGTAAGAGCCCCCGTGAGCGATCTTGTTCATGAGGATGAACTCTCGGTCACGGTGGTTCGAGTCAGCGGTGGGCAGGTATGCCTGGTCAGCGTCACTAGTCGTTTGTCGGTCCATAGGGCAGTTGTGTGGTAGGTAGGATAGATGGTCGTCTCTACTCTAGTGACCGCGGACTTGTCCCACGTGAAGGGGGTCCTGGCTCACGTCGTGCCCTAACGGTCCCTAGGCGCGGCACAAATCGATTACTGAATCGATTTGATTCGCAGCCGGTAACGAGGAGTGCACGACAATTTCGCCGCTGACACACTCGCAAGCGAGTAGTCAGCAGTGGGGATTCGCGGCAGCTTCCGTAGCACACTCGCCAGTGACCACGTGCCTTAACAAAGGCGCGAGGACAATGACGCGCGCGAACAAAAGCGCCAGCGACACAAAGCGGAGCGGCGAGCCAGAGCGTCCTCTCGCTGCGGCGGCTCAGCGCGCTCTCGCGTCGCGTGCGTGCCGGCGCAGCCGGGGTGGGGGTGCTTTATGGGCTCGGGTGCGGCGGCCGGTTGCGCGCGCGCCCCATTGGTCGGCGGCCGCAACAGGGCGAGCTGGTAAAGGTGCGGCGGCGGCTGGCGGCGGGTGCCACTGTGTGGGGAGACGCTGACTAGAGCGGAGCGCTTGCTACTGGTGTTGCTGCTGCCGTACGTTGGTTCGAGATGCCGCCCAAGACTAGCGGGAAGGCCGCCAAGAAGGCTGGCAAGGCGCAGAAGAACATTTCGAAGGGCGACAAGAAGAAGAAGCGCAAGAGGAAGGAGAGCTATGCCATCTACATCTACAAGGTGCTGAAGCAGGTGCACCCTGACACGGGCATCTCGTCGAAGGCGATGAGCATCATGAACAGCTTCGTGAACGACATTTTCGAGCGCATTGCGGCCGAGGCTTCTCGCCTGGCGCACTACAACAAGCGCTCGACCATCACGTCCCGCGAGATCCAGACCGCTGTGCGGCTGTTGCTGCCTGGCGAGCTGGCCAAGCACGCCGTGAGCGAGGGCACGAAGGCGGTGACCAAGTACACGAGCTCCAAGTAAGGAGGTGGCTCTGGAATGGAAGGAAGGAAGGATGGAGAAGGCTCCTCCGTTGCGAGAGCGGCAAAACGGCCCTTTTCAGGGCCACCAACTTGCCTTTTGCGGGAAGGGCGGAATTGTTGTTGTTGTTGTTTGTGTGGACGGCTGTGATGTATGTGTGCATTTTGATTGTGGGTGGGGGGGCGCGTCAAAGCGTGTTGCGCGGGGTACGGCCACGAGGTTGGTCGCCGTGGCGTGGAATGGTGGCACGCCTCGTTGGCGTGGTTTTTGACCCGTTGGTGTTGTTGGTGTGTGTGTGTGTGTGTGTGTGTGTGTGTGTGTGTGTGTGTGTTACCCGTCTGCGAGGGGGGACTGTGCGATCGGCGACTTTTGTGTCACCGTAACGACGGCCGTTTGCGGGTTTGTTTTTTTGCACATCATACATGGCGAGGGTGAAATGTGAAATGTTTTTGTTTGGTTTTGTTTGCCGCCCACTATTCCCTTTGCTGTACGCCGAGTTTGACAATGGTGCGACGTAACTGCAGCGTGGAGGTGTGTGAGTGACGTTGAAATGAACGTGCCATTAAGACGCATTGTTGTTGTATTGTACTGTACGTGTACGGCGACACGCACGATGATGTACCATTCGACTCTGATGTTTGATAGCCGTGTCTGACTGATTGCGTACGACGCACGCACACCGATGTCGTCATTCAAGATGCACGCGTGTCCAGTGCAGTACAGTAAGCGCGACGCTAGACGACGACGGCGGCGGCGGCGGCGGCGGTCGTTTGTTTGGCGAATGTCTGTACACGTGTTTGTCTGTGTCCATCCGGTATGTATTTGTTTGTTTGAAAGTGTTTTGTGTGTCGGTGACGTGGTCCGATCCGTCGCCCCCTGAGTAACTGTCGATCGGCGCGATAGACCGGCGTCACGCAACTGAACCGAAGTCTTGGGCACACCCGTCATACTGTTGTACACCGTCGCGCTGAGAACGGTAACGAAAGGTTGACTTTGATCGGTCGAATGTCTGGGCAGAGCGTGAGGAAGGAGGCAAGAGTGCAAGGAGGGGGGGCAAAAGAGAGAGGAAGGGAAAAAGGGGAGAAACGCATTCGTAGAGCAACGGAACGTTCCCGTGTCGGAGGCGTATTGGAGCCGCACTGAAATGCGTTTAACGGCGGCGCGGCTGCAAGTGTCTGCCGTGGTGAACGTTACCTTTGACGGCTGCATTGGGCTTTGCCTTTGCTTTTGCTTTTGCTTTCGCTTTCGCTTTCGCGTTCGCGTTCGCTTTCGCTTTCCCGGATGTACGTAACGTTTGTTGATATGGTTCTGAGGAAGAGTGTATGACAGTGCCGTGCCGTCCATGTTCGTGTGCCCTCCCATTGTGTGTATGCTATTGTCTGTGTACTTGAATGATGTATGTAGGTGTTAGTGGACATGTTTTACCAGTGGGGGGAAATGGATCGTCGATAGTTGCCGTCACTCTGTCACGGTCGAGATGACGCACCCTCCGTACAGAAAGGTGTCGAGAAAGTGAGTGAGTGAGTGAGTGTGTGTGTGTGTGTGTGTGTGTGTGTGTGTGTGTGTGTGTGTGTGTGTGCGTGCGTCCGTGAATTGGCAGTGTTTGGAGGTGGGCGTGCCCTGCATGTGGGAGGGGCATGCGTAACGCTGCTGGCATGGCATTTCGGGAGATGGGAGGGGGCAAACGAGGAAACGAGGAGCGGCGGCCAAAGACGGGACGGGGAGGGGCGCGGTGTGGGTGGCTTGCGCCTGTGCTCGGCGTTGTGGTTTGTGCAAAAGAGGAGGAGAAAAACAATGTGAGTTGCCAGGGAGGGGAGCGGTGTTGTGTTGTGGTTGTCGTGGTGTAGCCGCAGACGCGGCTGTCAGTGAACGTGGCGAGACGGACGGATGCGCGGAGGGGCGGGGGCGGCGCATTTCGCCGGTGCCGTGCCGTGCCGTGCCGTGCCGTGCCGTGCCGTGCCGTGCCGTGCCGTGCCGTGCCGTGCCGTGCCGTGCCATGCCTGAAAGCCGCGTGGTCGCTGTGTTGTTGGTGGCGTGGGGGCGAGGAGAGTACCGTACGGGTGTGCTCGTGCGCCGGAAATGGCACACTGCGCCCGCCCGTCTTGGAGGCTGATGGCTGTGGTGTGGAAATGGGGCGCGGTGATGTTGAAGCAGTTGAAGAACAGAAAAGAAACCAAGAAAACGGAAGGCGTGATGCGGCGGTGGTGGTGAGAGCGGGAAAAACAAAACAAAAAAAAAACAACAAGAAAAAAGAAGGAAAAACAACAAGAAACAAAAAAGAAAACAAAAAGTCTATCAATATTAAAATGTAAATGGAAATGGAAATGGACCCAGGTATAACCTCCCTGCACAAATAGCAGAGAGTCCGATGATAATAAAAATGTGCCAGAATGTTAACTAACGTCCCTACAAAACAAACCCAACGATAATATTAATGAAAGAGTGAACCGTATGTAACATTGCAACAGACATAATGAAACCTGATAAATTGTATAAGGGCAGCAGCGTTGACCTTTGGCCCTGTATTCAGAATAGAAAGAGCCAAAGATCGTTACCCCAATGAAAAAGACACTGAAACACGTATGTAACATAGTAGCGATGGCGAGACATTGTAGCATCTGTGACCAGAGAGTTTGCGCTGGACTGCGCGAGTGTTGCGAGCGGTTCTCAGTCAGTCAGTCAGTCAGTCAGTAGTAGTCGTTGCGAGTCCGTAGCTCTGTGTAGTTGAGGGCTGTACTCTGTCAGTAGTCGTGCGGTTGTGTGATGTAGGCGGTCGGCAACACTGGTCAAGATGGTGAATAAGGTATACTGTTAATTAATATAATCATTAGATAATGAAAAAGTGTATTTATTGTAATTATTCTCCAACAAGTTGCCCAATAATAATTTTTATTTCAAAAGCATTTTTCAAACATTTAATTTTTTATTGAACTAAAGAGTTCGTTGCACTTCACACTTCATTCCACTTCTTTGAAGAAAAATGTCACTAAAATCACAAAAAAAGAGAATATTATTATTTGCAATGCAGTTCGTCCAAGCGCTGCGCAACAACCAGAGCAGAAATGTGACATCCATTTATTCGGAGGTAAGACTTTAATTCTGATTGTTTTGCACAGGGCCAAAGACCGATATTTCGGTTTAATTGAAGTTTCTTGTCACTGAACGGACGTTTTTAAATGTTGTGTGAAGACTTTATATTTGAGTCAGATTGCGAATTTCACATTTTTGTTGCCATTTTCAATACCTCTCATTGTGGGCGAGGTTACAATTAGCGCAATGTCCATTAGCATCCGTAAATAACATTGTCCATTATTTTAAATTTTGCTGGGAGGTTACAACACACACACACACAAAAAAAAAACAAAAAATTGCATTTATATCCGCTCCTCAATTGTAGATACCCCTTACACAGCTGTGTGCAATGAATGAGTGCTGGCTGGTAATTAATTGCACTCCTTGGAGGGAAATGCCATAGGAAGTAGTCTTTAAAAAGTGAATGTTTTTCGTTAAGAGACAAAAGTTACTTTAGAAAAAAAGTAATAGTGGGGCTTTTGTTGTTGAACAAAATAAGTACAATGAACATACGTTATCAGATTTGCGCAATGCAGCGTCACACCACCTTTTGATTATAACACACAATATACTATACATCGTCCCGAACCGTGACCAGAGTCGCGAGACGAGCAGAGCACGCCGCCGACGCCCGCTCAGTACAACCGTCCACCCGCTACTACTGTCGACCGACTACTACCTCTCCCGACTCGCGCTACAATATATATAACAACTGTTCCTGGCGACCCGGTGCGTGCCACTACTGTCGTCTGGCGCGGTCCAAGCGCCGACTAGCAGCGATAAAGAACTCTCTGGTCAGACAGAGATGCTGTCATGCCTCGCCATCGCTCTGGTAATGAATACATACGTGTTGCAGCGTGCGTACCACCGGAACACGCAGTGGCGGAGCCAAAGACTGTGTTGTCGAGGTCGAGTGCGAGCGGGAAGAGAGGCAGCGTCGGCACGGAGATGCAAGCGAGCGCGAGACGCACGGGGGCTGCGGCGTGGCGCGTTTGCGGTCGGCGCCTTTGGTGGCAACGGCCGGGACAAGCAGCGGTGTATGGTGTGGTGCGGGGCGGACAGGGGCGGCGGTGGACGGGGAGGAGGCGGCGCGACGACGGCATGGGGGCGAAAACGGGACGGGGGACGGCGGATGTTGAGAGGCGTCACGCGCGGACAGGACACAGACACAGAGACACACAGATTGGAAAGGGAGGGTGCGCGGTAGTAGTTGGGAATGTGCGTACCGTGCGGGATGGGAGTGGGCGAGGAACACGGTCGTGGCCCCTGTGTTGGGTGCGTGTGATGACGTCGGTGTGTTGTGGGAAGGGAAGGTGCTGTGGCGGCGGCGCGTAATGGGCGTAGGCCGAAAAGAGAAAGGAACGTGGGCAGTGTGTTGGCAAGCGTCGGTTCGACTGCGACGTTGATGGGCAGGGCAGGGCAGGGCAAGGTTAATGGTGGTAGGAGTAGGCGTGTGGGCGCAAACAATCTGCCGCTGCAGGCGGTGCCGTAACCGCCATGGCGGGAAGGAGAGAGGGCCAAAGAAAGAAAGAAAGAAAGAAGAAAACAACAAAAAAAAAAAAAAAAAAGGAGGGGGGGGGGGCGAAAGTGGAGAGGCGGTGGTGTGAGAAGGGCGGGGGCGGAAGGAAGGCAGGAAGGACAAGAGGCGAGGCGACGGCTTGCTTTGTGTATCGGTCGGTCTCTGGCTATGCTTCGTTTTCTGCAGCAGGGTCGGTGCGCGGCGTGGCTCGCGGCAGTGGGAACGCCTGGTGGCTGGACGGCCAGCAATGCGGTTGGATGGGCGGCCACAGCACCGCACCTGTGCCCGAGGAGGAGACGCTGGCGGCGGGCCCTGAGGTGAGGCCGGCTCGGCTGGGGCTGTGGATGTGTAGGTGTGCGCCGCTGCTGCAACAACGAGTAAAACGCGAGAAGAAGGGTTGGCGGTAGAGAGGAAAAAAAAAAAAAAAAAAAAAAAAGGTCGTGTTGTGTTGATGCGCAGGCAGACGCGTACAGAGGGACGAGCCCGGTCTGCAGCAGGGTGTGGCCGTGCCGAGTGCAGAGCAGCGGCGGCTCGGTTCGGTTCGGCCCGGCCCGGCCCGGCGGGCCGCGCTGTTGTCGCGGACGTGAGCGCCCCCTGGCGGGTGGCCGGAGGCGGCGCGGCGTGTTGGACGTGTGGCTGGTGGCAGTGCACAATTTGCGAGTGGCTGGCGGTGTGGTGTGGCGGTTGGCGCGTCGGGCGGCGGAGAGGTATGTGTTGCGGGCGCCCTTTGCTGCGCTGCGTCGTTGCGTGTGCCGTACAGGGCGGGCGCTTGTCGACTGTGTGGGCGGTGTGGCGAATTGGCGTGAAACGGCTGCCGAGAGGTGTGTGGTAGCGAGCCGGTCGGTGGTGTCAGTGCGAAGGGGAATGTGCGTGCGTGTTTGGCGGTTTCGGTGTGCTTTTTGCGGCGTGAGAGTGGGAATTAGTGGGGCCGGCTGTTGTGTTGGTTCCTTGTGTCTTGTGTCGCGTAGCTTGATGGCAACGTGGAAGGACGCCGGTTTCGTTTTCGTTTCGAGCCTTGCGTGTGGTTGTCGACGTTGACTGGTTGGCGTGTGCCGATGCACGTGCATGTGTGGGTCGCGAGTGCGTTTTTGGCTGGCTGTGTGTGTGTGTTTTGGGGGGGAAGGGGGAGGCGGTGGTGAAAGTGCAGTCGTCGGGTGGGGCTGGGGCTGTGCGTCGTGGCGGAAAGGTGGTAGGTTGCGGGAAGCGAGCCCGTCGTTGACGGTGTCGCGTGAGTTGTGAATCGAGTGGGGCGCGGGGCGCGGGGCGCGTGGCGCGGGACAGGAGCAGCGTGCCGCTGCGTCGTGGTCGTCAGCAGAGGCTGTGCGTGTGCTTGTCCTTTTTGTGGGCGGTTCGTGCGAGGCGTTTTTGTTTTGTGTTGCCCTAGTTGTTAGTTTATTTTGTTTGTGTTTGTTATTTTGAGACGACGACTGGTTGGTGGCGTGCGCGCGAAGTGGCGGTGTGCGCTTCCCGTGTCGTTTGTGTTGTTTTGTTTTTTTGTTTTTGTGTGTTTTTTTTTGTTTTTTTTTTGCACTGGGCCCCGGTGGGTGGGTGCGTGTGTGTCGATTGCCGGCTGGCGAAAGGTGCGCCATCGGCGGGGTGGGTCGCCGGCACAAGTAGAGGCGGCGGCGTTGTTGCTGTTGTTGTGTGGTGTTTGTTTTGTTCGGCTGTGTCGGCGAGCTGTGTTGCGGTGCGTGTGAATGGTGGTGCAAAAGTGCTGGCGTTGGGGCTGCGACTGCGACGGCGGCGAGCCGCGGGCGCGCCATTGATAGTGATGTTGTGAACAGCGGCTGTGTACGGTAGTGGTGTTGTTGTAGCACGACGTGCATCCGGGCCGGCGCGGAAAGCGCAGTTGCGGGCGGTTGCCCTTCGGTGCCAGCCATGTCGCGTGAGCGGCGGGTTGCTCTGGTGTCGACACGTGGTGCTCTGGGTTGTTGTGTGGTGCCCTTTGGCCGGTGGGGGTGGTTCGCGTGTGTCTCGTTCGCGCTCGGTGTCTGGTCGTGGTCGTGCTGCTCCCCCGTCTGTCGGCGGTTTCCGACGTCGTCTGTACGTTTTTGTTCGTTTGCGGCGTGCCTGCCGACGTCGTCCCGTCGCGACCTTTCAACCGAAAGTGTGGCGCCCGAAGGTGAACGAACGTAACCCTGACCTCGGCGCTTTACGCTGAGCCGAGCGAACCGAACCGAACCGAACCGAACCTGTGGTGTGGCGAGGTGAGCTCAGCCTGTGAGCCCCTAACGTCTACGTAAGGTAAGCTGTCCGGCTCACGCCTCACGTTTGAACGCTTTTTTAACCTACGTTTGACGCTTCTTAACCTAGCACTGACCCCTTAACCTAACGTGTAACCTAACCTAACCTAACCTAACCTAACCTAACCTCTGACGCCTGACGTGTTTGAATGCTTAACCTAAGTTTGACGCTTAACCTAACCCAAGTCCCCTTAACCTAACCCACGTCCACCTAACCTAACCTAACGTAGACGTGTAAACGTAATGTGTAACGCGTAACGTGTAAGGTCGGCTGTCGTGTGTGCTTGACGGCAGATTGGGTTGGTCTGTAGATTCGGATTGCGGTTTGCCTCGGTCGAGGGGTTGGGTCGGGTCGGAAGCGGCGAGGGGCGGCGGCGCCTGTTGCGCAGGCGGCGTCCGTTTGCGGCGGGCAATTGTTGAGAAACGGCTGTGAATGTTGGCGGGCGAGAGGAGGAGGACGGCGCGCGATGTGGCCCGACGGCTGCGGGCCGATCGGGAAACGGCGGGAGGGCGACGGAAGGCGATGGGGCGGCGGAGGCGCGTTTGCACGGCCGTCATCGCCGCACGCCTCGGCTTGTGTGGCTGTGGCGCCGGCCGCGCTGGCCGGGCTGCCGCGGCGACGGTGTGGGAGTTTTGCCGAAGGTTTGGCCATTGTGGCGGGTCGTCGGCTGGGGCTGTGGGGGCGGCATTTGGGCGGGGGCGGCGATTCTCGGCGGGCCGACCCAGGCTGTAGCGCGCGGTAGCTGCAGTTTGGCCGTGGTTTGCGGCGCTGCCGTGGCGACTGGTTGGCGACTGTGGTGTGGCTGTGTGTAGCCCCATCCTCGGTGGTTTGAAAGGCGCGGGCGGTTGTGGCGCAGGTTTGGGGCTGCTCCGCACAGGCTGTCGGACGTTGGGCGGTAGCAAGCGCGGGAGGCGCGGCGCGGCGGCGCGCAGAGTGGCGGCCGCTCTCTCGGCCGTCCGCGCCCGCCCGCGACACTGGCTGGGCCTTGTGATTCTCTGCTCTGCTGCTGTGCTGTGCTTGCGTGCCTGCCGTCCCGCTCGCTCTCGCTGTGTGTTACGCGCGTCGTCGAAATGGCAGATCAGGCGGCTACGAACGAGACTGCTGCGGCACCCGCCGCCACCGGCACGACGAAGAAGGCCAAGTCTGCGTCGTCTGCGAAGAAGCCGCGCGCCAAGCCTGCGCACCCGCGCACCTCTGAGATGGTGACGGCCGCCATCAAGAGTCTGAAGGAGCGCGGCGGGTCGTCGCTGCAGGCGATCAAGAAGTACATAGCCGCGCACTACAAGCTGGACGCGGAGAAGCTGGCGCCGTTTATCAAGAAGTACCTCAAGTCGGCCGTCGTGGCGGGCGAGCTGGTGCAGACGAAGGGGAAGGGCGCGTCCGGCTCGTTCAAGCTTGCCGGCGCCGGCGGCGGGGGGGCGGCCGAGGGCGGCAAGGCTCGTGCTGGCGGTGCCAAGAAGAAGCGCGCCGCTCCGGCCAGCAAGGAGAAGAAGGGCGCCCGTGCGGCCGGCGCAAAGAAGGCTGGTGGCGTGAAGGCGGCGACCGGTCGGAAGGCGGGCGCCGCCAAGAAGGCGTCTGCGGCGTCGGCCGCTCCCGCGGGTGCGAAGAAGGCGGCTGCGGCCAAGCCGGCCAAGGCCAAGTCGCCGTCGAAGGCGAAGAAGGCCGCCAAGGTTCCGACGAAGAAGCCGAAGGCGCCGCGCCCGAAGAAGGCGACGACGCCGTCTAAGGCGAAGGCTTCGCCCAAGAAGAAGAAGTAGAGTAGAGGAGAAAGAGATGGGAAAGGAAGGGTTTGGCGCTTGACTCCGTCGTCCCCACCCCCCGTCGTCGTCTAGTGGCGCGCAAGAGACGCGCGGCCCAAAACGGCCCTTCTCAGGGCCATCAAAGCACGTCGGGGAAGGTTTTGATTGTCGTGTTGCGTTTGGTGTGGGTGTCTGTCTGTATGCCCGTGGGGATGCTGTTTGCGTGCCGTGGTGGTTGGATTGCGGGGGTCGGTGGCGGGTGTGGGCGGCGGTAGCGGTAAGCGGTGTTGTTGTTGTCGTGGTTGATTGTCGCCGTGTTTGTGGCGGCGGCCGACGGTTGGTTTTCTGTCACGTTGTTTTGTTTGAATACGTTGGTTGGCTTGCCTGCGTTCGTTCTTCTCGGATGTCTGTCTTGTCGAGTCGAGTCGTGTCTGGTCTTTGTTTTGTT